>NW_027185887.1:10007304-10049307 GCF_028583685.1 Petaurus breviceps papuanus
TTTGTTTTAAGACCAATACTCTATCACAGTTGTATTCCCATAGGATATGATGGCAAAACATTTTAGAAAGACTATGAGTGAGTTGAAATGTCCAGAGGAGGGCAACTGGAGGTGAAATAAATGCCTTGAGATCAAGTCATGTGGGTATTGGATGAAAGAAGTGGGGATGTTTAGCCTAGAGAAGAGATTTAGAGATGTGAGAACTGTCTTCGAATATTTGATAGCTGTCTTGTGGGAAAAGAGATTAGACTTGTTCTGATCAGTCCCTAGAGGGCAGAATGGAGAACAATGGGTGAAAGTTTCAAAGAGTTAAATTTATACCTGAAGTCAAGAAAAAAATTCTAAATAACCAGAGCTACCCACAGATAGAATGGGTTGCTTGAGGCAGTCGGGGGTTCCTTTGACAACCCTTCCCTAATGGCTTTAAGCAAAAGCACTTATTGCACAAGTTAGATGGAATTCTTAAGGTATGGACTGAGCTAGGCAGCTTCTAACTTCCCTTTCAATTCTAAGATTCTACAAATTACTCTGCCATCCAGACTGACTTACTTTCTCAGAGGTTTCTTTTGACAATATTTCATTTTTTTCCAACCGCATGTAAAGACAATTTTTAACATTCATTCAAAATAAAATTTTGAGTTCTAAATTTTCTCCTATGTTTCTTAAGATGTAGGCAATTTTATATATGTGCAATCATGTAAAATCTTATTAATTATGTTGTGAAAGAAGAAACAGTTTGCAAAAAAATACAGTTTGGAAAAGGAAAAACCATGGAAAAATAAAGAAAGGGAAAGTAGTATGCTTTGATCTCTATTCAGACACCATCAGTTCTTTCTTTGGAGGTGGAGAGCATTTTCCGTCATGAGTCTTTTGGATTTGTCTTGGATATTGTATTGCTGAGAAGAGCTGTCAATTATAGTTGATCATTGCACAGTGTTGCTGTTACTATGTATGGTGTTTTCTTGGTTCTGATCACTTCACTTAACATCAGTTCATGAAATCTTTCCAGGTTTTTCAGAGGGTTGTTTCAAGATAGACAGGTAACTGTTAGAAAAGTACTTTGAACTTCCTGGATATGTCTGTTTTTCTATATTAATACATTTTCATCATTCACAGCAGTGAAACCACCACATTTGAACTTGAATACCATGATACCAGAAGTACCAAATGAAGAAGGGGGAAGTGGAGAGGCTGAAGAATATTAGGACCTAAGTATGCAGAAGAAATCTATCTATTCTGGAAGCAGTACAAATTTGAAAGCATTTGAATACCAATTTCCAAGAGATTACAAAGAAAAGTTACCAAAATAATTTAAAAAGGCATGGAGGGCATAAATATGTTTTTTAAAGTTGACCAACTATACATCAGTCTTCTGACTGACCTATCTGCTTACTTTCTCATCTCCATAAAATCGATGAGTATGACCTATAAAGATTGCTAAAAGATTTGAGAACAGACAAGCTTTTGTAGACAATTCTTTAAAACAGACTATATCTTTAGAGTGACAAAACCAATGGAGATATGTAAAGAAGTTGAGGACACATGGTATTGTTTGATTATAATAAAGCACAAAAAGCACATTCATATTACATCAGACTCCTAACTAGAAGCAACTGCAGAGATGACTTTGTTCAAGCAATCTTCTGATGATCAATATTAAGTGAAGCAAAAGCCAGAGAGACATTTGACTCAAATGTACTTAGTAATGGACTATGGATGTTGTTCATTTCCTCTAGTAGTATGTTAACTCATTCATTGGATGTTGGATAAAGTCCTCATATGTACCAACAGTTATGTAACTGTTTGTAGATGGTCTCAAAGTTGTGTAATTCTTAGTATTTTTTTGGCCCCTTTTCCATTAATCAGAAATGATTACTGTGGTGGCAGCAAAGGCCACACAAGAGCTCATGCCCTTTTGTTCTTTTATTCTGTTTCTTTGCCATGACCAAAGAATCAATCACCTAGTGACAGACCAGCTGCTAAGGAGGCTCTTTGCACCAAACTGTTCCTGTTTGTCCTTCATTTTCAAAGAGTACCAACAAGGGTTATGTGTGTGAATTGGATTTAAGTGAAGCAGAGTTGCACAAAATCATCAGCTTTACTCTTTCTTCCAAATCATCAAAATCCAGTGGTAAGACAAAAGTCCAGACTGTTGATTATCCAAGATGCAGTGGATAACCTTGGTGTCTTCCATATCTGACCAAGCTCTAAGCATTCCACAGCATCTGCTTCAGCTATCTTCATGGCTGTTGGAAAGAATTGTTCTCATTCCCCCATTCCACATGGGGAAGTCTTCACGTGCTTGGGATGGACATCCCCCTAACTCATAGACAAGTTTTCAGACCTTTCAGGTACTCTCAATCTAGTTTAGCCCGTCTGCTGAGATGGTTTTCCCAGGGTGTGGCTGTTGTGCATACTATAGCTTCTTGGAGTCACAGGTAAGAGTTGGGTAAAAGGTGGACACCAAAGTGGATGAGCAGCCCTGACAAGTAAGCCCTCATACCTGAGGTGCTGGTCCTCCTTGCACACCCCACATACCTCACACTTAGCTAGGTTGGCTGTCAAATTGCAGACATGCTCTGTTGCTGGGATCATCCTTAAAGATATTACAGTTTAGGGGCGGCCAGGTGGCTCAGTGAGTAAGAGCACTGGCTCCAGTGTCGGAATGATCTGGGGATCAAATCCGGGCTCAGATACTTAGCACCACAGCCAGAAATAACTGGCCGTGTAACCTTGAGCAAGTTACTTAACCCTGATTGCTTAAAAAAAAATAATTGCTTACTTTTACATAACACTTTAAGGTTTGTAAAGCTCTTAACATACTCTTACACACATTCATTCTCTTAACAACTATGTGAAATAGGTGCTGCTATTATCCCTAGTTAATAGTTGAGGAAACCAGAGATTTGTGGGGGACTTCAATCTCACCCTCTCTGAGCTTTTCCCTCATTGATTCTGGGGAAAGAAGGGAATAACAAAATCCTACAATATTCTGTTTACAAGAAATGCATCTGAAACAGGGGGATACACACAGGGTAAAGGTAAAAGGCTGGAGTAGAATATATCATGCCTCAGCTAAAGTAAAAAAAAAGCAGGAGTAGCAATCCTTATCTCAGACAAAGCAAAAGCAAAAAATAGATCTAATTAAAAGAGACAAGGAAGAAACTATATCCTGCAAAAAAGGCACCATTGAAAACAAAGCAATATCATTATTAAACATTTGTGCTCAACAAGTGGTACAGCATCCAAATTCCTAAAGGCCTGTTAAGGATGTTAGAGGAAGAAATTGATAGCAAAACTATACTAGTGGGGGACTTCAATCTCTCCCTCTCTGAGCTTGATAAATCTAACCTCAAAATAAGCAAGAAAGAAGTTGAGGAGGTAAATAGAATCTTAGAGAAGATAGATATGGTAGACCTTTGGAGAAAACTGAATGGGGATAAAAAGGAACATACCTTCTTCTCAACAGTACATGGCACATATACAAAAATTGACCATGTTCTAGAGCATAAAAACCTTACATTTCAGTGCAGAAAGGAAGAAATATTAAATGCATCCTTCTCAGATCATGATGCAATAAAAATTATATGTAATAAAGGGCCATGGAAGGATAGACTAAAAACGGATTGGAAACTAAATAGCTTAATCCTAAAAAATGAGTGGGTTAAACAAGAAATTATAGAAAAAATAAGCAACTTCATTCAAGAGAATGACAATAATGAGACAACATGCCAAAACTTGTGGAATACAGCAAAAGTAGTCCTTAGGGGAAGTTTTATATCCCTGAATGCATACATAAATAAAATAGAGAAAATGAAGGTCAATAAATTGGGCATGCAACTGAAAAATCTAGAAAAAGAAAAAATTGAAAATCCCCAATTAAATACTAAATTAGAAATAATGAAAACCAAAGGAGAGATTAATAAAATTGAATTTAAGAAAACTATTGAATTAATAAATGAAACTAAAAGCTGGTATTATGAAAAAAACAACAAAACTGATAGACCTTTAGTCAATATGATAAAAAAGAGAGAGAAGAAAACCAAATTACAAGTATCAAAATGAAAAGGGTGAATCTGTCTCCAATGAAGAGGAAATTAAAACAATAATTAGGAATTATTTCGCCCAATTGTATGCACATAAATTTGATTATCTTAGTGAAGTGGATGAATGTTTACAAAAATATAAGTTTCCCAGAGTAACTGAAGAGGAAGTAAACTACTTAAATAACCCCATCTCAGAAAAAGAAATTGAATAAGCCATCAATGAACTCCCTGGGAAAAAGTCTCCCGGGCCATATGGCTTTACTAGTGAATTCTACCAAACATTTAAAGAACAATTGACTCCAATGCTTTACAAACTATTGCGGAAAATTGGAGAAGAAGGAGTCCTACCAAATTCTTTTTATGACACAAATATGGTACTGATACCTAAATCAGGAAGAGACAAAACAGAGAAAGAAAATTATAGATCAATTTCTCTTATGAATATAGATGCAAAAATACTAAATAAAATATCAGCAAAAAGACTACAGCAACTCATCATGAGAATAATACACTTTGATCAGGTAGGATTTATTCCAGGAATGCAAGGGTGGTTCAATATCAGGAAAACTATCAATATAATTGACCACATCAAAAACAAAACTAGCAGAAACCATGTGATTATCTCAATAAATGCAGAAAAGGCTTTTGACAAAATACAACACCCATTCCTATTAAAAACACTAGAAAGTATAGAAATAAATGGAGTCTTCCTTAAAATTTTAAGTAGCATCTAGCTAAAACCATCAGCAAGTATTATATGTAATGGGGATAAACTAGAAGCATTTCCAATAAGATCAGGGGTAAAATAAGGATGTCCGCTATCACCCCTCTTATTCAGTTTGGTACTAGAAATGTTAGCAGTAGCAATAAGAAAAGAAAAAGAAATCGAAGGAATCATATTAGATAAAGAAGAGACTAAGCTATCACTCTTTGCAGATGATATGATGATATACTTAGAGAATCCTAGAGAATCAAGTAAAAAACTACTTGAGATAATAAATAAATTTGGCAAAGTTTCAGGATATAAGATAAACCCACATAAGTCATCGGCATTCCTATATATTTCTAATGAAATCCAACAGCAATAAATAGAAAGAGAAATTCCACTTAAAGTTTCTGTAGACATTATAAAATATTTGGGAATCGACCCACCAAAACAAACCCAGGACTTATATGAACACAATTACAAAACACTTTTCAAACAAATAAAGTCACATCTAACTAATTGGAAAAACATCAATTGCTCATGGCTGGGTAGAGCTAATATAATAAAAATGACAATTTTACTTCAATTAAATTACATATTTAGTGCCATACTAATCAATCTACCAAAAAATTACTTTGGAGAGCTAGAAAAAATAGTAGCAAAATTCATTTGGAAGAACAAAAGGTCCAGAATAGCAAGGAGATTAATGAAAAGAAATGCTAGGGAAGGTGGCCTAGCCATACCAGATATTAATCTGTATTATAAAGCAGCTTCCATCAAAACTACTTGGTACTGTCTGAGGAATGGAGTAGTGGATCAATGGAGTAAATTGGGTACATGAGACTCAGCAGCCAATAACTACAGTAATTTACTGTTTGATAAACCCAAAGACCCCAGTCTTTGGATAAGAATGCACTATTTGACAAAAACTGCTGGGAAAACTGGAACATAGTATGGCAGAAATTGGGCATAGACCAATATCTAACGCCGTACACCAAAATAAAGTCAAAATGGGTGCATGATCTAGGTATAAAGGCTGATACTTTAAGCAATCTGTGAGAGCAAGGGATAGTTTACCTGTCAGATCTATGGAGAGGGGAAGACTTCATGATAAAATAAGAGTTAAAAAGCATTATGAAATGTAAAATGGATAATTTTGATTACATTAATTTGAAAAGCTTCTGTACAAATAAAGCCAATAATGTTACCAAGATTAAGAGGGAAGTGTTAGTTGGGAAAGAATTTTTATGACCAGTGTCTCTGATAAAGGCCTCATTTCTAAAATATACAAAGAATTGAATCGAATTTATAAGAATACAAGCCACTCCCCTATTAATAAATGGTCAAAGGATATGAACAGGCAGCTCTCAGAGGATGAAATTAAAAATATCTATAAGCATATGAAAAAATGTTCTAAATCACTAGTGATTAGAGAAATGCAAATCAAAGCAACTCTGAGGTACCACATCTCACCAGCCAGATTGGCTAAGATGACAAAACAGGAAAATGATAAATGCTGGAGAGGATGTGGAAAAATGATTAGTATGCAGAAAAATTATTAGTATGCATTATTGGTGGAGTTGTGAACTGATCCAACCATTCTGGAGAGCAATGTGGAACTATGCCCAAAGGGCAATAAATAAGTGCATACTCTTTGACCCAGCAATACCACTTCTAGGGTTATATCCCAAAGACATCAGAGAAGTGGGAGGAAGAGCTGTATGTACAAAAATATTTATAGGGGCTCTTTCTGTGGTGGCAAAGAATTGGAAATTAAGGGGATGTTCATCAATTGGGGAATGGCTGAACAAGTTGTAGTATATGAATGTAATGGAATACTACTGTGCTATAAGAAAAGAGGAGCAGATGGACTTCATAACAACATGGAGAGACTTATATAAACTGATGCTGAGTGAGAAGAGCAGAACCACGAGAAATGTGTACACAATAACAGACACAACATATGTGTGATGACTAACCTCAATAGACTGGACTCCTCTCAGCAATGTAAGGTTATAAGACAACTCCAAAAGACTCATGATCGAAAGAGATATCCACATCCAGAGAAAGAGTTGTGGAATCTGAATGCAAACTGAAACAAACTACTTGCTGTGTTCTTTTTCTTGTTTTGTTTTGTTTCCTCTTTCCCATTGATCATTCCATTGGTTATAATCCTTATTTACAAACTGACTAATGATCAATGTGCAGACATTTGTAGATCCTATATTTGAGTGCATGCCACCATGGTGGGGGGAGGGGGAGAAGAAAGAGGAGGAGAAAATTTGAAACTGAAGGGACTGTGGAACCTAATGTTGTAAACTAAAGTAAATAAACAAACCAATTTAATAAAACAAAACAAAACAAAAACCAAATGATAAATAAAACATGTTCCTTAGAAGAGTCTGAAAAAAAAAAACAAACTTAAACCAGACTGTGATCCAAAAGTGATCCATGACACATGCCCCATGTTAAATTTTGTTGCCTCTCAATGTATATATTATAGTATAAAATTATATTTAGAATTACAGAATATTAAGGCAGAAAGAGAATTCAGAGATATAGGATTGCCTGGGTCAGTCCCTTGTTTTTTGTAGAGAGTGCTCCGACAGACTCCTAATATTATAGAATATTTGCTTTTCTCCAGTATATTACTTACCATGTTGTTCCCAGCAGCCACATAGGTCCCAGCTTACTCGACTCTTCTCTGACAACACTTAACACAGTGAAGCTGCATGGAATTTGGTGCAAATCCCTTAAAAAGATAAATGTTCTGAGGCAATCCTGATGGGATTTGACCCTCCAGCTCCATGGAAGCTTTTTTTTTTTTTTTTCATGTTTAGAACTTGCAAAGGGAGATAAATGCAACCCTTGAAGATTGTCTTCTAAGGGGTCAAATTATTTAAGCCAAAATTTCATTTTACTGATAAAGTTGGTCCTAATCTCTCATGAGGGAATGCTGCCTGCCTTCAGAAGTAACTTTTGCCTTTGCTTTCTCTGAGTGGAAATCACTGGTGGGATCTTTGAAGACCAACAGTTGGGAAGGGGATTGGTGAGCTTAGATTGTTCAGGAATCTGTGGGGATGCGTTTCTTCAGGAAGCCAGGTCATTCTAAGGATCAGTCAATCAGTCAGTCAGCTGTAAACCTGCTGCAGACTATGGGAAAAAAGGGGAGGCTGTGAAGATTTCAGTGAGTGGATAGGACTTCCCCTTTCTTCCCCCCTCTTAAATCCACTAGTATAAGCCACCTGGGAAATGCTAAGACTAGCAGTTTCTGTGTGGCTGCCACCAAAGAGCCCTGGAACTCTGGCAAGCTTGAAATGAGATTTTAGTATGCTTTTATGAGGCTGGATTTTTTTCATAGGAGCTTTTCATTGGGAATCAATGTGTGGACCTCTTTGATCCTTGCTTCTGATACTTTCTATTACCCTCACAGGGATGATATACCATCCCTCAAAGATAAGGTGCTGTGACCATTATTTGGGGAAAAGAATTTCAAAAATGAAGTACAGGGAATAGGAAGGACCATGAAAAGAGACTGGTGGAAGCAGGGGGAAAAAAAGCCAGATTTCCTTCCTTTTACCACAAAGCTTAGCCAAGCAGAACAGAGCTGGATATGAGAAACTTTGCAAGTTTATTTTATTCTTTAGAACCAAGACATTTTACTTTAGGTTATAAGGGAGGCATGGTCTCAGAACTAAGGAAGTGATAATCCTTCTGTAGTCAGGCAGTCAACAAGCATGTATTAAGTGCTTACTGAATGCTAAGTACAGTGCTAAGCACTGAAGATGAAAAGAAAGACAAAAATACCATTGTTGCTCTCAAAGAGCCCACATTTCAATGGGGAGACAACATGCAACTAACTATATAACAACATCTATAGAGTGTCAATGGAAGGTCATGTCAGAGGGAACTCTGACTTGATCACAATCAGAATTGACCCAGCTCATTTCTTTTTTTTTTTTTAAAGCAATCGGGGTTAAGTAACTTGCTCAAGGTTACACGGCCAGGTGTTTCTGGGTAGGTGCTAAGTGTCTGAGCCCGGGATTCGATCTCCAGGTCTTCTCAACACTGGAGCCGGTGTTCTTACTCTCTGTGCTATCTGGCCGCCCCCAGCTCATTTCTGCTTGAGAGAGCATGGTTAAATGTTCTATGTGAGCATTTACACCTTGGATATTAGTGAACTAGAAATTATGACCAAATTTATTGTTTTGCTGATTGTTTAGACATAAGAAAGGATGGAGAAATGTTAATAATGCACATTAAATTTAAAAGTGTGCCTTGTATGTTCAGAGAGCTGATTGTTAAACAGTTACTAGCACACTCTTGGTCATATCTCTTCTATATATATATATATATACATACATATATTTGAATATTTGATTTTAAAACTTTCAATTCCAGATTCATTCCCTTCCCCCCCTGCCACCCACCCCCACTGGGGAGACAAGCAGTTCAGCATAGGGTGTACATGTGCGGCTAATGCAAAACAATAACATAGTAGATGTATTGTAGAAGACTGACTATATTTCCCTCCCTCCTATCCCACATCCCACTTGTTCTATTCTCTACTTTGATCCTGTCCATTTTCAAAAGTGGGTGCTTCCAACTTCCCTCCCCCCCAGCCTGCCCTCCCTTCCAATCATCCCCCCTCACATCCCCTTCCCCCCCTATTCTCCTGGAGGGTGAGATCCCCTATTTAGTGTGTATTTCCCTCCCTCCTCAAGCCAGATTCAATAGGAATAAGGTTGACCCATTCCCTTTTGCCTTCCTATTCTTCTCCTCCATTGTAACCATTTTCCCTTGCCTCTTCTGTATGAGATAGTTGCCCCACTCTGTCTCTCCCCATCTCCTCTCATTATATTCCTCTCACCTCTTAATTTCACCTTTTAAGTATCATCCCTTCCTGTTAAATTGGTCCCGTGCCCTCTATCTATGTATACCTGTAAACATATATACACACATTCACATATGTATTCATATGCCCGCATACCCTCATATAAAGAGATATATATATATATTTCTAAACCCTTCAACTACTGAGAAAAGTTTCATAAGTTACAATTACTGTTTTTCCATGTAGGAATGTTAATAGTTTAACTTTGGCCAGGTGGCTCAGCAAGCAAGAGCTTCAAATCCGGACCCAGACACCCAGTACCACACCCAGAAACAACAACCGGCCGTGCAACCCCGAGCAAGCCACTCAACCCCGATTGCTCCAAAAAAAAAAAAAAATAGTTCAACTTTGATAAGTTCCTTATGATTTCTTTTCCCTGTTTACCTTCTCATGCTTCTCTTGCTTCTTGTATCTGAATGTCAAATTTTCTATTCAACTCTGGTTTTTTTCAGCAAGAATGCTTGAAAGTCCTGTATTCCACTGAATGACCATATTTTCCCCTGAAACATGATACTCAGTTTTGCTGGGTAGGTGACTCTTGGTTTTAATCCCAGCTCCCTTGACCTCCGGAATATCACATTCCAGGCCCTTCGATCCCTCAGTGTAGAAGCTGCCAGATCCTGGGTTATCCTGATTGTGTTTCCACAATATTCAAATTGTTTCTTCCTGGCTGCTTGTAATATTCTCTCCTTAATCTGGGAATTCTTGAACCTGGCTATAATATTCCTAGGAGTTTTCTTTTTGGGATCTTTTTCAGGAGGTGATCGGTGGATTCTTTCAACCTCTATTTTGCCCTCTGGTTCTAAAACATCAGGGCAGTTTTCTTTGAGAACTTCCTGGAGGATGCTTTCCAGGCTCTTACTTTGGCATGGCTCTCAGGCAGTCCAATAATTTTTAAATTATCTCTCCTGGATCTATTTTCCAGGTCAGTGATTTTTCCCATGAGATATTTCACATTGCCTTCTATTCTTTCATTGGTTTGGATCTGTTTAACAGCATCTTGATTTCTCATAAAGTCATTAGCTTCCATTTGCTCCAATCTAATTCTGAAGCAATGATTCTCCTCAGTGAGCTTTTGAGATTCTTTTTCCATCTGGCAAATTCGGCTTTTTAAGGCATTCTTCTCCTCATTGCCTTTTTGAGCCTCCTTTGCCATTTGAGTCAGTCTGTTTTTTAAGGTATTATTTTCTTCAGTCAGGCTGTTGACTCTCATTTCATAATTTTCTTGCATTGTTCTCATTTCTCTTCCCAATTTTTCCTCCACTTCTCTTATCTGCTTCTTAAGGTCCTCTATGGCCTGTAACCAGCTTGTATTTTATTTGGAAGCTTTTGGTGCAGGAGTTCTGACTTCACTGTTTTCCTCCTGTTCCATGCCTTGCTCCTTCTTATCCCCCAAATAGGAGTGTAATGTTGGAATCTTCTGTCTGCTTTGTTTCCTTTGCCTGCTCATTTTGCCACTAAATGATTTGACTTTTGGGCTTTTTGCCACAGTAGGACTCTGCCACCAGACAGGGGAGTTTTCGTTCCAAACGCTGGGGTTTTCTCAGCTGCTGGAGGTATTAGATGGGTGCCCTCTCTGAGGTCTCCACACGCTCTGGCAAGCTGGACCCACACCCCAGGACCTCCACCCTAGACTGCAATCCAGATCCAAGCAGGTTAAAGTAAGAGCGATTACCCCTCAGACTGGTGCTTGGTCCCCCTACACTCTGCAGGCCAGGAGCTGAAGCCGCCACATGGCCCTGGCAGGCTGTGCCAGCATCTCAGCAGTTTCTCGCCCCGGGGCTAAAAGCCACGCGCTCCCACTTACTGGGTCCCAAAGTCCAGAATGCACTGGCCTCTCACCTTGTTCTTCGCATCTATGTATTGATAAATCTGGAAATGGCCACAGCTGCTGCTGATCTGGAGTCCCTCTGGCTGGCGGCTGGTCAGGCCCGCCCTGGGGCTAAAGCCTCGGTGCGGTGCTGGGCTCAGCTCCCAGAGCGTTGCACTGGCCGATTCCTGCCGGCCTGCCGGACTGTTCTCAGCAGGAGGTTAGCTTCTCTGTGTCATTTTGTGGGTTCTGCAGCTCCAAAGTTTGTTTAGAGTCCCCTTTTTACATGGATTGGGGAGGGTGGAAGCCGGAGCCGCGGGAGGGTCGTGCTTCTACTCCACCATCTTGGCCGGTCATATCTCTTCTGAATAAATCTGTTGTGTTCAGTGCTACAATTCCATTTTAGGAAGGACATTGATAAAGCAAAGATTGTTTGGAGGAAAGCAATCCCCCTAGTGAAGGGCCTTGAATTCATGTCATGTGAAATTTGGTTGAAGGAACCGGGGATATTTAGTTTGGAGAAGAGAAGACTTGAAGAAGTTAGGAGAACTGTATTTTTGACTATTTAAAGTGTTGTCATGTAAAAGGGATTCAACTTATTCTTCTTGGTTCTAGAGGGAAGAATTAGAAACAGCAGATGAAAATTGCAAAGAAGTAAATTTAGTTTTGGTGTCAGGGAATATTTCCTCCAATAGGGCTATTAGAAAGTAGAATTGATTGCCTCAAGAAGTAGTGGGTTCTCCTTCACTGGAGGTTTTCAATATGACTATTCGTCAGCTATGTTGAAGGAGCTCCTGTGTTGGACTGGATGAACCCTGATATTCTGTCCAGCTCTGAGATTCTGTGAAGAGTTGACTGAGTCATTGAACAGGAGCAGAAATTAAATGGAGATGCAGAGTAGCTTCTCATCCTTGTGGCCCTGGTAGCTAGAAACTGACTTTGTATCTCCCAAGGTCTGTGACTCAGTTTCTACCTATCTAGTTCTATGGGATGATAGCCAAAAATCCTGAATCACTTCTCCTGAAAATATGATCTGGGAGGCATCATAGAGGGTAGCTGTAATACATAGAATATACACAGAATGAAGGGTAGTTCCAGAAGAATTATGTAGCATGATCAGACTTGCACTTTAGGAATATCCCTTTAATAGTTATACGGAAGATGGGTTCAAGAAGAGAAAGATGACGCAGGGAGAATAGTTAGGAAACTATTGCAGATGTCCAAGGAAGAGATGATAAGGGTAGAAACAAGAATTCTTTTCTTAAAAAATATTATTTTTAACATTCTTTTCTTTTAAAATTGAGTTCCAAATTCTCCCCTTCCCTCCTACCACTCTCCTACTTATTGAGAAGGCAATCAAAATTATATCAATTATGCACATGAAATCTTGCATATTTCTGTATGAGCTATATTGCAAAAAACCCCCAAAAAGTGAGAAAATTATACTTCAATTTGCACTCAGTGTTAATCAGTTTTCTCTTTTGAAGGGTGCTTCATCATTAGTCCTTTGGAACAGTCTTGAATTATTGTATTAATCAGAGTAGCCAAGTCTTTCAGAGTTGGTTGTCAATATACTATTGCTGTTACTGTGTACAATGATCTCCAGGTTCTTCTCACTTCACTTTGCATCAGATCATATAGGTCTTGCCTTTTCTTTTTTTTTTCCTGGAACCCTGCCTCCCCCTCAACATTTCTTATATAGCACAGTAGTACTCTATCACAATCATATGCCACAACTTGGTCAGCCATTCCCCAAATGATGGGTATCCCCTCAATGTTCAATTCTTTGCCACCACAAATAGAGCTGCCATAATTATATTTGTACATATGACTCCTTTTCTGTCTTTCTTTTTAAAAAAATCTCTTTAGGTCAAGACCTAGTAGTGGTATTGCTGGGTAAAAGGGTATGCATGGTTTTATAGCCTTTTGGGCATAGTTCCAAATTATTTTCCAGAATGGTTGGACCAGTTCACAATTCCACCAACAGTTTATTAGTATACCTATTTTTCCTCATCCCCTCCAGAATTTTTCATTTCATTTCATTTCTTTTTGCTTTTTGGAGGGGAGAGGGAGGCAGGGCAATTGGGGTTAAGTGTCTTGCCCAAGGTCACATGGCTAGTAAGTGTTAAGTGTCTGAGGCTGAATTTGAACTCAGGGCCTCCTGTCTCCAGGGCTGGTGCGTTATTCACTGAGCCACCTAGCTGTTCCAGAATTTTTCATTTCTGATGGGTGTGAGGTGGTACCTCAAAATCATTTTAGTTTGCATTTTTCTAATTAATAGTGATTTAGAGCATTTTTTAATATAACTATAGAAAGCTTTGATTTCATCTTCAGAAAATTGCCTATTTATATCCTTTGGCCATTTATCAACTGAGGAATGGTTCTTATTTTTATAAATTTGACTCAGTTCTCTATAATTTGAGAAATGAGGCCATTATCAGAGAAATTTACTGTAAACATTTTTAATATTACTTCATTGTCTATGATACCCTTTAGCAAAATGTGGTTTCCCTGATTATTTCTTTTAATTAGGTCTATTTTTACTTTCACTTTGTCTTTGATTGTGATTATTACCCCACCTTTTTTACTTCAGTTGAAGCACAAGATTCTATTTTAGCTCTTTATTTTAACTCTATATGGGGCTTTCTGTTTCAAGTAAATCTCTTTTATGTGAGAAAATTTCCCCATTCTACCTCTCACTTTCCCCTTCTCCCAGTGAATTTTCCTTTCTCACCCCTCTATTTTCTTTCTTTCTTTCATTACTTTTTTCTTTTTTGTTTGGAGATCATCCCAGCACAATCACTTTCTGTCTATGTAGATTCCTTCGAACAGTCCCAATAATGATAACATTCTATGGAGTTACATGTATCATCTTCCCATATAGGATTGTAAACAATTTAACCTTGTCGAGTCTCTTATGGTTACTCTTTCATGTTTACTTTTTTATGTTTCTCTTTCTTGAATCACTTTTATTTCTTTTCCTAAGTTTTCCTGTCTCCTTAATTCTTCGAGGAATTCTTTTTGGATTTGGGTCCAAATTAGGATTTTTCTTGGAGGCTTTGGTTATAGTTATTTTCACATTGTTGTTTTTTTCTGAGTTTATATCTTAGTCTTCCTTGCCATGGAAGTAGCTTTTATGGTCAAGTACTTTGTTGTTGTTATTTGCTCATTTTCCTTGCCTTTTTCTTGACTTTCAACTTTAGGCTCTGAAATTTGGGCTCTCCTTACCTGAGAGTGGGGAGTGCTGTCCCAAGCTTCAGGCTTTTTCAGGCTACTGCTTTCAGAGCTAGTTCTGGAAGTCAGGGATCTGGACATGTTGGAAGGTGGCAGAGAAATGATGAGTGGATAAAGAAAAGGTGAAAAATTATGGAGAGGAGATGATTAGAGATAAAATCTGCTGCAGGGCATGTGATAGGATGGGATCAAGGGCACAACTAGGGTGGTGGGTAACGGAAAGGAAAAGGGCAACATCACCTTCTGAAACTGGAACAAAGGAGAAAAGACTGGAGAAATTATGCAGAGGTGATTTGAAGTTTGTAAGTTGGGAGGGAGAAGACAGATGGCCTCCTCTTTACAGCTGAGTATGAGGTGAGGTGAGGAGGGACATGAGGAGGTGGTGGTATGGATGACTTTTTGAATGATGGAAAGAGTTTGAAACAGAGAAAATTAATAGCATTTGTATATAGCAGTGACAATTTAGTTGAGATTCAATGACATCAATTTATAATAGACCCGGTCAGCATGATTGTAGAACTTTGTCCAGCAGAATTCAGTGACAAGGGAAGAAAGAAGGTGAATGATGGTAGTAATACAGTTTTGGGATTTGAAGGAATGAGAAGGGGGTGTTAACCTTGCTTCAGATACTATCTGTGTGACTCAGACAAGTCACTTATCTCTCAGAGCATCAATTTTCCCAATTGTCTGTATAAAGGAGATAAGAACATTTACTTTATACAATTATTATAAGGTTCAAATGAGATAATATAAAATACTTTGCAAACCTTAATATAGAAGGAAAGTATGAGCAATGATAAGACAATAGGGCAAGGGATGCAAGGGGTGACAGTGTAAAGTGGAAATGGTTAATCAAAGAATCAAGACTTTGAAGGGAGGGGTGTCTGTGTGTGTGTGTGTGTGTGTGTGTGTGTGTGTGTGTGTGTTTGAGCATTGGGAGGGAGTTCCTTATTTATCTAGCAATTAAAGCATTTGAGAGGGAGAGACAAGCTAGAAAATCCCAGGAGCAGGATCTGGAGGTTCATGGGCATTTCTCTCTCCCAGGATCCAGTCTGCCCCCTTCAGGAATGTGTGGACCTAGGAGCCAATGTACTCAAAGACAGCTTGGTACACAGAACCTAGAACCCATCTCGCCTGAAATGCAACCTTTATTGGTTCTCTAATTTTTTCAGCTAGGCACATCTCATGTCCCTGAGATTAGGCACCTTGTCTTCTATTTTTTGTGTGTTTCCTAGGGCAGAATCCTGGGCACATAGCAGGCATTTAATAAAGGTCTGTAAATGAATATATTCTTTAATAAGAAACTATGAAATAAGTCTGTTCCCTTGAAACTGGTTATTAATTTCAAAATGCTATTTCTGGGCACTTTTCTCACTTGACTGTAATTGAAAATGAAACACCCCCCTGGAGACAGAGTTTTCTTTTTTCTTTGCCAACGCTCGGTACAGTACACAGAAACTCAAATCATATAATTTAGAGAAACCTTCTTCAAGTCTTGGTCTGCAAAAACAGTCTTATAATCAATACACTTTGACTAGCCTAGTTGCCTCTTGATTGGGTATATCTCACTTTTTTCCAGGTTCATTGAGACCCCTGGGCTACCCTCACAAAGAAACAGCCTTGGTTTCTTCTCTTTCCTTACAGGAGGTGGTATGGAGGGAACAGTTTTTCTTCTTCCTTGAGCTGAAAACCAGAAAGTCAGGGAATTGATCACACTGTTCAGAAGGCAGGCTGCACTATCTTTATGTTGTTGTCATGGCTTGAGACAATGCAGATAAACAGATTTGGGCCACCTCCTGCAGTGTCAGCAAAACATACAGGCCAAGAGAGAGAAAGGACATTCTTTAGATGAGGGAGACCAGGTCTAGGGCCTTGGATTGATTTTTCAGTGACAGAATATGAAATGACAGGATGATCAACTCTTGCCTTCATTGCTAGTCGTAAGTGATTGGACTTTCATAAGCAAAATGACCCCTGGTCCCCACCCCCTTACGCCTGACTTGTCAACTTCATTTTTAATTACCTCTTTCTCTGTATTACATTTATACAAACACACACATGCAACATCTTAAATGTGACCCATGGTGGTGCTATTTTTCAATGTCAGGGAGAATCTACTATTCAAGCTCTGCTTACTGTAATAGATGAAGCCTGTAGGGTTAAGAATTAAATGGTGCTATGCTGGTTTGTTTGTTTTTGCATGTGCGCAAATAGACGTCATCCATGTGGTATCTAACAGAAGAACCATCAGACATCATGAAAAAAAACCATGCCAACATCAGGAGATCTGGTCTCTGTTACTAAGTGTGAAAGTCATTTCATCTTTGAACCTTACTCTTCTCACGTGTAAAATGTAGAAATAAGCTATTATTTTTAAAATAATATTTTATTTTTTCCTCAATTGTATGTAGAAGCAATTTTTCACATTCGTTTTTTTTAAGTTTTGATTTCCAAATTTTTTCCCTCCCCCCAGCTTCCCCCCCCACCCGGATGGTAAACAATTTGATATAACATTGTTGTTTAATTGTTTCAAAACCTTTGTGACCCCATTTGGGATTTTCATGGCAAAGCTACTGGAGTGGTTGCCATTTCCTTCTCCAGTAGATTCAATGGATCCATTTTGTCAGGCAATTGGAGTATGACTTGCCCCTGGTCATACAGCTAGGAAGTGTCTGAGTCTGGATTTGAACTCAAATCTTCCTGACTCCAGGCTTAGTCCTCTATCCACTGAGCCATGATCTGCCTCCTAATATAGGTTATACATATGTGATCATGTAAAACAAGAAATAAGCTATTCTTGGCCAAAGGTAACAGCATATTTGTATAGTGCTTGAAGTTACACTGCTTGGGATTGCATCTTCAAATGGGTGGTAAACTGTGGAAGGTTACATACTGGCATGAGGCAGGTAGTCAATAAGTATCCGAAGGAAGAGTTGAGAACTTTGGAGAATTGAGTTGCCAGTCATTTCACAGTAACATTGAGAGATAGGTGGTATAAGAATGATCTTTTCCCTTATTTTGCAGAAAAGGAAACTGAGACTAAGAGAGCTTACATAGCTGGTCACCTGGCTCCAAGTCCAGGCTCATTTTCCACAATGTTACTCTCTTATCTTCAACAGAAAAAACAAAGCCCCCCCCGCAACTATCATTTATTAAATGCCTATGATATCCAAACCATTGTGCTAAGCATTTTACAAATATTATCTTGATTGATTTGATCCTCACAACAACCCTGGGAGGTAGGTACTATTTTGATCCTCATTTTACAGTTGAGGAAACTGAGGCAGACAAATTAACTGACTTGCCCAGGATCACACAGCTTTGTTCGGTTGTTTCAGTCATGTCCTACTTTTCCTGACCCCATTAGGGGTTTTCTTGGCAAAGATACTGGAATGGTTTTGCCATTTCCTTCTCTAGCTCATTTTACAGATGAGGAAACTGAGGTAAACAGGGGTAAGTAACTTGCCCAAGACCACATAGCTAGTAAGTATCTAAGAAGAGATTCAAACTCAGGCAAAGTCTTTCCCACACTGCTATCCCTCTTGCTTAGGAGGCAGCTGTGGCACAGTGGAAAACACTGGATTTGATTCTAGATCATAGGCTTTGGAGCTAGTTAATCAAACTTCTTATTTGTATAGAAAAGGAGATAAGCCCAGACAGAGGAAGCAATTTGTCCAACTAAAGGCATGATAATCTTGGAACAGATCTTTGAGGTTACAAAAGTGCTTTACATATATTTTCATAACAACCCTCTGAATTAGGCATCATAGATGCCTATCATCGCCATTTCTTTTTTTAGTCTATTAGGGTTAAGTGACTTGTCTAGGCTCACACAGCTGATAAGTGTCTGAGGTTAGATTTGAACTCGGGTCCTCCTGACTTCAGGGCCAGTGCTCTATCTGCTGCATCACCTAGCTGCCCCTGTTCCCATTTTTACAGATGAGAAAGCTGGCTTGAAGAGGAAGTAGGCAGAAACTGGATTACAGTCCTCTTCCTATTGCATTATGCTGTCAAGATTGAAATATCTTTGCCAAGGAGCCTGTTCCAACTCTTCAATTTTGGGCAAGTATTTAACTTCTCCTCATTCTTTTTCCTCATATGTAAAATGAAGATAATACCTCCCTCTGCTTACCTCACAGGGTTATGTTTATGAGCATAAAAATGAGATAATGAATATGTACTTTGTATCAATAACAGCTAGAGTCTCTCCTTAGGTATTATGACGGTCTCATGATCCTCTGGGCCCTTCTGTGGATGCCAGTAGGACTCATCTTATCCTGGCACCACCCCAATCCTACAACTTTCCCAACGAACATCACCTACATGAGAAAGAGGGGGCCTTAGGGAACCTGGAATATGACTCCTTCATTTTACAGATGACAACTCAGGCCCAGAGAGGTTCAAGTGATCATGGATCAGTAATGTAGGGGAGTCCCATCCTTTACGGAAGAAATAGACTAGAGGGGTGGCTAGGTTGCTCAGTGAATAGAGCACTGGCCCTGGAGTCAGGAGGACCTGAGTTCAAATGCGGCTTCAGATACTTAACACTTACTAGTCACGTGACCTTGGGCAAGTCACTTAACCCCAATTGCCCTTCCAAAAAGAAAAAAAATAGACTAAAGCCCCCCAATTCTCATAGTGTGGTTCTCAGATCCTGGGGGGGGGTCCTGAAGACTCAGACAGTCTCTGAGGTTAAATTTTTGTAATAATACTAAGACATTTTAATGTCTAATTCAGTAAATATTGTTACAAATAACCCACATAAACAAAAGCTTTTTGTGGGATTCTCAGAAACTTTTAGTGTTCTAAAGGGGTTTTGAGAACTGGGGATGTGCCAGAACTAGCTCTTATGAAGTTGAGAGAGTTGATTGTTAAATTTTCTGTGTGATCATTTATACTTTGGAACCAGTAAATGCTACAGGTAAAACTTGGTTTATTGTTTGGCAATTGGCCAAGAATCTAGACTTGGAAAACTGATGGAGTAATAATACTGTTGCTATTCAGTCAGTTTGACTCTCTGTGATCACATTTGGGGTTTTCTTGGCAAAGTTGCCAGAGTAGTTTGCCACTTCTTTTTCCAGCTTATTTTATAGATGAGGACACAGAAGCAAACAAGGTTATGTGACTTGCCCAGGGTCACATAGCTAGTAAGTATCCTAGGGCAGATTTGAACTCAGGTCTTCCTGACTCCAAGTCTGGCATGCTGTGCCACCTAGTTGCTCTACAGTGAATATTAATAATGCAGATTAAACTTTAAAGTATCTTGTCATTTGCTAGCACTCCCCTGAGACTGGTGGACTAGATTTTCTTTTTTTAGGGTTCAATACTTCAAAAGGTCTATGGTTTCATCAGTTATTATTCCCTCCATCAAGGTTTATCACATCTTCTCTACACTGTAGTACACAGTTGTTTATTTGTGGAGAAGATAGAGCACCATGCTTGAAGTCAAGAAGACCTAAGTTCAAATCTCAGTCTTGAATATTTACTTGCTGTGTGACCCTGGGAAGGTTACTTAATCTATCTGCCTCACTTTTCCCCAACTGTAAAATAGGTATAATAACACCTCCCAGGGTTGTGAGAATTAAATGAGGTAATATTCATAAAGTACTTTGGTACACAGTTGATACTTAATCAATGCTTGTTTCCCATGGTAAAAAAAATCATCATTCCTGAATCAACCTTTCTGGTGCTTGGTCTCTGTGACATCAGGTAGTACTCAGAAGATTGTCATCTGGTCAGGCCATACCTTTTCTAGGTTGGAAGAATTGGCTACAGCTTATTATTCTCTGGTTTAGGCATCAAGAACTCATCCTACTATGAAATATTAGGGGAAATTTCACTAGGGAGAGGAGATTTCCCATGCTAAAACTTAGTGGTCTAAGATCCTATATTCGTCTTTGATTTTTAAGGTAAGAACCATTTGTCTGATGAATCTGATAAATGCATAGCCCTAGTTAGATATTTGTTGTTGTTATCATGTGACTCCATTTGGGGTTGTTTTGGCAAAGACACTGGAGTGGTTTGCCATTTCCTTCTCCAGTTCATTTTACAGATGGGGAAACTGAGACAAACAGGGTTAAGTGACCTGCTCAGGGTCACAGAGCTGGGGAGTGTCTGAGGCTGGATTTTAACTCATAATGATGAGCCTTCCTGATTCCAAACCTAGTGTTCTAGACATTGGGCCACCTAATTGCCCTGTTAGTGGATGATAATAAATTAATAGATTACCCATCCAAGAGTTTATTTGCAGTTGGACACTCTTGGAGATGCAAAAAGCCTAAATCCAGAGGAACTGTATAGTGTTGTGAATTTCATACACACCCTTGAGGAGATGCCTCTGGGTTGAAGAATCACACCTCCAATATCCCTACCCTATTTATTAATAGGGCCACTGTTTCCTTTCTGGTACATTGACTTACTCAGCTCATGGAACCCAGCAGGGGAAACACTTAATTAGCTCATAAGAAACACCATTAAGCCAAGAGACTGACTCCAGTGTCTTGCTCATATCAAACATTCAATTAAATATTTGAGTGAATGAATATGCCCCATATCTTCACCACAGGGTTTCTTTGAATAACCAGTTCTCTGCCCATGGCATTTAGGATTAGGATCCCAATTACCAAAACTCACTTTGCTGAAACTTTTTCAGAAACCCACCAATTGCTCAAATCAAGCTATAGTGTATTCTTCTAAGTTTTGTAATGAAGTCGAATCACCCCGGTCTCTATCACATCACCAGCTGTTGTACTCCCAACCTTTTCTTTTATGTGGCTTAGAACACCTGGTGGCCAATTGGTAGTTAAGGATAATTAGCCTTTCACGATCATTAGTTACATATCCACCTGTTCCACCTGCAGATCCCTGGACCTTTCAGTTTGTCTAATTAGCATTTTCTGACCCATCATCACCCCCTAGGGGGCATTTGGCTGCCAAGGTGTTAACCCTGTCAATACCAACTTTTCAGGCAATGGTGAAAGAGTTGGTCTTTGAGCAGACCTAGAAAAATGAAATCTTATAATAAGAATCTTTCAAGAGGTAGGGTTGATTTGTTAGAATGGGGAGGATTTCTCACCTCTGAGATAGGTACACCTCGATATCCTAACTATTCCTTACCTTATGTAAATTCTAAGAGATTAGGAGCAAATACCGTAAGGCCACTTCCAAAAGTTCAAACCTGTGGGCAGTGATCTAACTCAGTATTCCTTTGCCTGCTTCTGGGACCAAGGGACCTTCTTGATATCGTTGTTGTTCATTCATTTCAGTCATGTCTGACTGTTTATGACCTTATTTTAGGGTTTTCTTGGCAAAGATACTGGAGTAGTTTACTAGTTCCTTCTCCAGCTCATTTTAAAGAAGAGGAAACTGAGACAAACAAGATTAAGTGACTTGCCCAGGATCACACAGCTAGTAAGTGTAGGGCTCATAAAAAGTATTAGCAACATTGAGTAGTTTGAAGGAGGATCCCTCTGTATTAGGCCTGATGATTTTGGAAAAGAAAATGTTTTGTGGGGGAAGAACTGAAATGCAGAGAGGGATGGAAACATATGTGAGGAATGCTATAGTTTACCCCCAGATTTTTAGTAGGATATTTAATAAGGGGGGAAGCAAAGGGAACAAATATTTATTAAGTCAGACTAAGTGACCTCTGAAGTCCCTTCATACTCTGAATCGTGCCCCATTCTGAGCTGTGTCCAGGCCATCCCAATCCCCCACCCACCCTTGTTTATTCCGCTGCAAGTAGGACATGAACATATTGAGTCTAATGAAATCAAGGCAGTATTTGCCATCCCAAGCAAGTGAACTGCAGAAGACTAAACCTGCAGAAAACATGCCCTATTTTATGCCTGGCAAGTCCCAGAATACCTAGTTGTTAATCAGGGTACATTACCCCGACTTCATTTTGGGGCTGCCGTTCCCTTTGCTGAGGTAAAAGCCATATGTTGTAAAATGCTACAGCCTCTGCTGTGAAATGTTGTGACACATTCTCATTGCCTCATCATGCTATTTGCAGTACCAGTTATGAATGATACAGGAGCAAGAGGACAAATATGTATTGGTTCTTTGGGACATATGTACGCTGACTAAACCATCTGGAAGATGATATCTCTGCCAAGGTTTCCTTTTGTCAGATATTGTTACTGTTCGCTTTATTTCTGCAAAAAAAAAAATACTGTATGGAAGTCTTTGTGAGGCTGGGCTCCCCTGGTCCATACCTCAGAACTTGCTTGTAGCTCTGTTCAGTGTCTTACACACAAAGTCACCACTCGGTCACATTCAAAGCCCTGTGTCGAGTTCTATATTTCTTTTTTTGTCTTTTTGGAGGGGGAAGGCAGGGCAATTAGGGTTAAGTGACTTGCCCAAGGTCACACGACTAGTAAAAGTGTCTGAGGCCAGATTTGAAGTCAGGTCCTCCTGACTCCAGGGCCAGTGCTCTATTCACTGTGCCACCCAGCTGCCCCATGAGTTTTATATTTCATGCTGCTTCAACCTCTTCATTCCCCACAAGCTGGTGCTTGCATTTCCTGAGTGGTGACTATGATGGGATCTCAGAACAATGATGAGCCTTTATATATCAGATAAGGTTCTTTCATCAGTTCCCAGAATTTTGGACATGCTCCATGGGGAGGGCACCATGAGCATTAGAAACACAATGTCTCTATAGCTGCATAAGCTGGGAGTACCTAGCTCCACAGGAGTTTAAATCAAGGTTCATCCCAGGGGCAAACCTGACATTGTGGGGGTCCACATCTCCATTCATTCACAGACTACCCAGAATGTATGTCTGAGTACCCCTCAAGCTCTTTAACAAAGTAGAAAGAGCAATGAGTGTGGATTTAGATGACCTTAGTTCCAATCCTGCCTAGGATGCTTACCACCTGTGCGACCTTGGGCTTACTCCTGGTATGACACTTGCCCTCCCCCAGTCTCAGTTTCCTTATCTGTACAATGAAGTAGTTGGACGAGGTGACTTCTGAGTTCCCTTCCAGGTCTTGGTTCTATGATTCTGTGAGCCATGCACACTCTACTTCTGTTTTCATCAGCTCCTCAATCATTCTGACCACAAGCCTAAATCTCTTGCCAAACTCTAATCATTACCCGAACTCCCTGTCCCTGAGGTTCTTCACAAACTAGGTATTCCAGATCTCTCAATGCTCTGCCATTAAACTTACCAGAGGCAAAAGAACATTTTGAAGCTAGCTAAACAACCAAGAAAATTGCCAATATAACCAAAAGGCGTGGGCAGCTCCATACCTCTGCTACCTTTCCAGCACAGCTGAATGCCTTTCAGTCCAAATCCTCCAAAAATCGAATAATATATTTTTTTTACTCTTTCCTTTCCTTATTTCTGCTTTTACTACCCCACTAATGACCAAATCTAGTGGGTTTTCTCATTTCATCTATTTGCCCTCTCAGAAGCATTTTACATTGTTGAACATCTTCTTGATTATCATTGTTGTTCAGTCATTTCAGTCTCCTTGTGATCCCATTTTGGGGTAAGAAAGGTAAAGATACTGGAGTTTACCATTGCCTTCTCCAGTACATTTTTTAGATGAGGAAACAGAGGCAAGCAAGATTAAATGACTTCCCCAGGGTCACACAGCTAGTAGGTGTTCAATGCTGGATTTGAACTCATGAAAATGAATCTTCCTGATTTCAAACCCAATGCTCTATCCACTCACCTAGCTGCCCATTCCTTCTTGACATTCTCTCTAACTTTCTCTCAATTGTACCCTTTTTGCCTTTCTGATGCGATTTCCTGGGCTCTCTTTCTTTAGCTCTGATTATTCCTTCTCGGTGCTCTGTGATAGTTCTCTTCCCTCTTCTTGCTCCCTAAGCTGCCCAGTGGAGGATGGACTAGAATAGAGGGAGGTTGATGCAGGGAGACCCCATTGAAAGCTATTGTCACAATCCAGGAATGTGTTAATGATGCCAAATAGAAATATTAAAGGCAGAAGGAGCAGTGAGTTTAGATGGAAAGTTAATGGGCTTGGTTTGAGACATGTTCAGTTTACAGTAGCAATGGAACTTCAAGGTGGAGATGTTTTAGGGACAAACAGGGATGGTGATCTGGATTCTAGAATTTAGGATTTGGAAGCAGAGATTTGGGAGACCACTGTATAGAGGTGATAGCTGAATCCAAAGCAGTTAATGAGATTGCTATATGAAAGAATATAGAAAGAAAAGAGAAGTCGTTCAAGTAGAGGCATTTGGGAATTAAATTAACCCCAAATTAAGGGGTTTAGAGAGATGAGTAGGAGGGGTAGCTCTGTGGCACCATGGATAGAACACTGTCCACAGAGTCAGGAGCACCTAAGTTCAAATCCATCCTCAGATATTTACGACCCTGGGTAAATTATTTAATCCCAATTATCTCTAGAAAGAAAAGCAAAAGACAGGAATGAGGGAGGTGCATAAGGTATATAGTTAGAGGTGCAGGAGGAGAGCTAGGACATCACATCCCTTCTTTAAAAAAAATAACCTTTGCACATGTTATTTTAAAAATAATTACATTTTATTTAATTTAACATTTATTTAAACAAATTCGGGTTCCTAATTCTCTCCCTTCCTCCAACTTCTTCTCCACCCATTGAGAAGGTAAGCAATATGGTATCAATTATTCATGTGAAATCATGCAAGACATATTTCTATATTAGTCATGTGCCAAAGGAAAAAAAGCAAGAACATTTAAGTGAAAAAGTATGCTTCAATCTGTACTCAGAGTGCATCAGGTCTCTCTCTGGATGTAGATAGTTATTTTTCATTTTTGGAATTGTCTTGGATCATTGTATTGATCAGAGTAGCTAAGTCTTTCACTCCAATATTGCTGTTACTGCATACAATGTTCTGCTTCTGCTCGCTTCATTTTGCATCAGTTCAGTACCTCTCTCCTGGCTTACAGAAGTAACCTCCTAATTGTTTTTCCTGCTTCCCTCTCTTTAATCCATTCTTCACCCAGCTGCTAAATTGATATTCCTAAAGCCAAGCTCTGGCCACATAACTCCAGAAGCTCAATTGTGTTTCCCTGTTGGCTTTAGGATAAAATGTAAATTACTGTTTGACATTTTAAATCCTTTACAACTTCACTGCAACATAACTTTCTAAACTGATTTAACACAATCCACTTCATGTACTCTATGTTTCAGCCTTACTGGCCAATTTGCTATGTGCCCTGTCTACAACAATCTGTCTGTGTATGAGTGCATTGGTGGGGAAGGGACAGAAGGGACACTGGTGTGACTTTTCCAATAAGCTCTAAAAACTCTTTAAGTTCCAATCCCCAGTTCAGGACTCTGTAATTTTGTTTATGAAGTTTGTGGTTAGGGAATCAAATTTCAGTATTCTGGATTTAAGAGTGGTCTGAGTAAAAGGTACAGTGAAATCTAGGAGGTGACTGTGTTGTGTGACTGAAGATGGAGGGAGAAGGAGCCTATTGAACTGAGGTATTGAAATGTCATGTCATACTAGGGGATTGTTACCATGAATTACTGAAGGTCCTATGGATAATGGCAAGAAATAAGATGTAGAGAAAGACTATTAACCAGAGCCTAAAGTAATTTAAAAAGCTTGGAGAATGACCTTGAGATCAGTAGAAGATCACAAAGATGGAGGAAGAGAGAGAGAGACAGAGAGAGAGAGAGAGAGAGAGAGAGAGAGAGAGAGAGAGAGAGACAGACAGACAGACAGACAGACAGACAGACAGACAGAGACAGAGAGAGAGAGAGAGAGAGACAGAGAGACAGAGAGACAGAGAGAGAGAGAGAGAGACAGAGAGAGACAGAGACAGAGAGATAGAGACAGAGAGAGAGACAAAGACAGAGAGACAGACAGAGAGACAAAGACAGAGAGACAGAGATAAAGACAGAGACAGAGAGAGACAGAGACAGGGAGAGAGATAGAGACAGAGAGAGAGGGAGAGAGAGAGAAAGAGGGAGAGAGAGAGACATAGAGAGGGAGAGAGAGAGAGAAGGAGACATAGAGAGAGAGGGAGACATAGAGAAGGAGAGAGAGGGAGACATAGAGAGAGAACGAGAGAGAGAGAGAGAGAGAGAGAGAGAGAGAGAGAGAGAGAGAGAGAGAGAGAGAGAGAGAGAGAGAGAGTAGTGCAAACATACTGAAGAAATGTTCACTGAGTGATGGCCTGGAAGTAGAGATGGGGCCTATGGAGTATGTTCACCACTCCTTGGCTGTGTGAGTTGGGGGGTGGGGTGGGAGGAGTGACCAATACTAGAGAAGGCTTCCAAGGATGTGGTATTCTTAGGGAAAAGCCATGTTTTCCATTAAAACGAGAATGTGGAAAGAATCTTGTTGGAAAAGCTTCAGAATTTCCCTCTCTATTCTACCCATCAATGACAAATCATTGTTTTAATGTAGACATGATTATATATCACCTTCTCTGCTTCCAAGCCTTGCATGTTTTCCTAATTGCCTAGTAAATAAAGTCTAAATCCTTTTAATCCAAGCTACTTTTCCCCCCTGTTTTTGGTCTTTGTATCCCTATTGCCTAATGCACTGCTGGGCACACATCAGGGGTTTAATAAATGCTTGTTGATTGACTGATTAATTGAACCTGGCATTCAAGACCATCCATAATCTGCTCCCATTTAATGTTTCTAAGCTTGTGTCATACCCTACTCCTTTACATATTTCAAACTTTCAGCCAAACTGCCCATTAAGTGTCATGTATTCACCCACCTCCATGCCTTTGTTCTTACTGTCTCCCTATGCCTGAAATGCCTTTTCTCCTGCTTGAAACATAACCTATCCTTCAAGGAATGCCTCAAATTTTGCTTCCTCATAAAATGGAAAGAACACTGGCTCTGGAGTGAGAGGACCTGGTTTCAAACCCCATGTTTTAGACTCACAATCTGTGTGACCTTAGACAAGTCATTAAATTCCCCTGGGCCTCATTATCCTCATCTGTAAAGTGGACAGGTTAGATTAGATGTACTCTGAGGTCCCTTTAAGCTCTCTCTTGATCTATGATTTTATGATTGATTCTCTTATCCCTTAAACTAGATTCCATAGTATTCTAGGGGCCTCCTAGCTATAAAACTTAATGACTCCAATGACTGTCTCTCATGTGCTTAGCACATTCTACTTTGAGTGTGTGTATGTATAAATATATACATACATATGTCTATCTATCTATCTATCTATCTATCTATCTATCTATCTATCTATCTATCTATCTATCTATCTATCTATCTATCTATCTATCTATCTATCTACCTATCTGCCTACCTGTCTGGTTTATCTATCCATCTTCTATCTCTGACTGTCTTTCTACCTACCTATCTTTCTCTATACTGCCATATTTGTGACTTTACCTGTTTAGAGAGTTTCCAGAGAGGGGTTTCTTCTGCCAATGCAGCTCAGCCCCTTCTTTGCTGTTTAGTTTTAGACTAGAGAGCACTCTGGACACAGAGATCAAGTGACTTGCCCAGGATCATACAACCATTATTTGGCAGATATGGGTGGGACTTAAATCTATGTCTTCTTAACTCTGGGGTTGACTCTCTACCCATCATGCCTTTCATGTACTTTGTATTGTGACATGTATTCTTACATATATGTCAGCTCCTTCACTAGATCATGCACTCCCCAAGAGACCAGAGAACTTTTAGCTCTTCCCCCCACCCTGTCCAATTTAGGACTTTGATTGGAGTAGATGCTCAGAAATTATTTGTTGCATTAACGGATTTAAACTGAAGTAAGCTAGGCTGAGAAAGCTTCTGACCAAAAATCAGGGGAAAAAAATGACTTATTTTGAGAGACTTAAAACTGTGACTTGTGCAGGGCAGCTGATAGAGCCCTGGATCTGGACTAAAGAAGATTTGTGTTCAAATCCCAGTTCCATCTCATGTTTACTGTGGGACTCTGGACAAGTCACTTATTTCTTTCCTCATCTATAAAACGAGGATGTTGGACTCGATGACCCCTAAGGTCCCTTTCAGTGCTAACTGTCTGCTTCTCTGACCTGAATTCAAAGGCAAACCTACAACTATATGGGCACGATAACACATTTTCATTGCCCCCTGGGAACTTTGATAAATGATTGTAGGCTTCTGGTTTCCTCGTTGGGAGAATAATACACAGTCCTAGAAACATTTACTTACCTCCCTCTAGTCTAACTCATAAACATCATTAATATCCCTGCACTAGACTTTGTACTCATTGGTTTTACATCAATAATCAAGATAACAGACATTTGGCTTTTAAACTGTTCGTTAGACTTTTAAAAAATTGTGAGAACAAACCTTTTTTTTCTGCCACAAATCTATGGCCTTTCAAGGACCTGAGGCAAAAAGCCACTTACAGATAAGTCACTTCACCAGGAGACAGGAAGAGCCCAAATTGACATCCTCTGATGCTGTGTAGATATCGTTGCTAGGATACCGACTCCTGTGGTTTCTACTGTTACAGATCTCATCTGCTTCCTGTATTTTCTATAGCAGGGGAGAAGGAGGCAGGAAGAGAGGAAAACCAGCCCTCTCCTTCCCTTGTGCCAGGAAAAACTGGGCTTGGAAAATCTGCTCCATTTTGTTGTTTTCTCTCAAAGATGACCCACCTTCAACACACTTTGTTTTTTTTCCTCTTTAAATTCCTAGTTCAATATTTTTTTATTGAGAAAGGTGTTCCAAACATCAGACTGTTTCACATGAATAATCCAAAATATCAACTTTAGAAAACAGTCTCTCAAAAAAAGTATACATACATACATACACACACACACAATGATTCCTCAACCCCCTTTCTAAGGGGCCTGTTTAAACCAAACTCTGCTTAACTGAATGCTCTTGAAGGAAGAGAATTTCACTGGGTCTTGGCTTTGAGGCTTGCCTTGGTAAGTATAGACTTGTTGCTTCTTAGCTCATTACCCTTCTTGAAGCTGTAGGACCAGTCCATTTGAGATACTGTGACAGATCTGTGGCCCATACTATAGGATGAGGTTTGGAAATCAGGCAGATTGGAAGCTGCTCATTTTAAGTGAAGTTTGGTCTCGGTTCTTGGCTTTCCTGAGCTTTCCCAAAGCAGAGAACAATTTTATGGCAGTAGTAGACTTGGTACCCCTTGGTACCTGTGAATACCCACAAAATACTTAGTAAAACTATAAAGGAGGGCTGCTGTTTATGAGGGTGTTCTATTTGGAGCTCTAAAAGGACTTTTAAGATGAGGTTTAAGGGTGATGGAAACATTGATAAATGCTTTCATTTATAGGATTTCTGTTCTACTGCAGTAGTAAGAGTCTTGAACTAGGAGTCAGGGACCTGTGTTTGAATCCTAGCTTTACTACTATGTAGTTGTGTGATTCTGGGCAAATCATTTTCCTTTCTGAACCATAGTTTTTTCTTCTATAAAATTCCAGAGATTGAGTTGGTGAGGTGGCATGGAAAAAATACTGGATCTGGCATCAGAGAACCAATGATTCTTGGTCTGCTCTTTACTACTTGTGTGACCTCGGGTACCTGGGCCTTAGTTTCTTCATATGTAAAATAAAGGTGTTGGATTAGATGGCTGCAGAAGTCCTTTCCAACTTTAACAATAATAATAACCTTTTTTCTTTTACCATACATTATGGATTTCAAAATGCTTTCATATATTATCTCATTTGATCTTCACAATAATCCTAAGAGCTTGGTGCTTTTTTTACAGGTAAAGAAACTGGGACTTGGGAACATTAATTTACTTGCCTAAAGTCCAAAGTTGATGTGTTTTGAGATAGATTTTGAACTTAGGTCTTTCTGTATAGAAGTTCAGAACTCAATCTCTGGAAAGAGAACTCTAACTCTGTATCATGTTGTCTCTAACAATCTATTATAGGCCCAAACTCCAAAAACCACCAGATTCCTTGGGTCCATTTAAGAAAGTTCATTTGTTTTTTTTTTTAAAGCAATTGGGGTTAAGTAACTTGCTCAAGGTTACACGGCCAGGTGTTTCTGGGTGGGTGCTAAGTGTCTGAGCCCGGGATTTGACCTCTAGGTCATCCCAACACTGGAGCTGGTGCTCTTACTCTGTGCTACCTGGCCGCTCAAGAAAGTTCATTTGTAATGATTTCACAGGAACAAGGGAAGAGCTGGAAAGATGTTTCGCAGCACAGATGTTCAGAGGAAGATATGATGTTTCTCATCCATGGGGATGCTTCTACAGCTTGTAGCTACTTGTTAAATACAACCAGAACCAGTCCTGGCTTTTGAGCATGGCTAGTCATAGGATCATAGATTCAAAGTTGGTTTAATTTTTATATTTTAAATTTAATTTTTAAAAGTTTTCAACATTCACTTTGATAAGATTTTAAGTTCTAAACTTTCTTCTCTCTCCCTCTCCACCCCCCTCCCCAAGATGGCATACAATCTGATATAGGCTTGTACATGATAGATTCAGAGTTGTAAGAGACCTTAGAAGATATCTAGTTAAGTGGCACAGTGGATAGAGTGCTGGGCTTGGAGTCAGGAAGATTCATCTTTCTGAGTTAAAATCTAGCCTCAGACACTTACAAACTGTGTTGACCCTGGCAAGTCACTTAACCCTATTTGCTTCAGTTTCCTTATTTGTAAAATGAACTGGAGAAGAAAATGTCAAACTACTCCAGAATCTGTGCTAAGAAAACCCCAAATGGGTCACAAAGAGTTAGACACGATTAAACAACAAAAAACAATTCCAGTCTTCTGATTTTAGATAAGAAGCTTGAGGCCCAAAGGAGTTAGTCACACAGATGGTAAGTGCCAGAGCTGAGATTTGAACCCATGTTCTCCTACTTTAAAGCTCTAAAGAACTCTAGAGTTCTTTCAAATACAGCATAGTGACCTTTGGCCTCAACACTTACTTTTAATTATCTATACTGAAGAAAGGTAAAGGATTTGGGAGAGCTCTGTGTCCAGAGTGAAGTTGAAAAAAGACAGGACCATAAAGAAGGATGAGGGAATGACATTCCTGGTCACTATCTCCACATTACCTAGCCCATATCAGTGCTCTGGCCAGCTGTGCAATTCTCTTTACTTAGTGGAGCAGTCATCTTTGAAGTATGATTCCCAGGAGCTCAACCTGGGGATACATAGAAGCCTTCGTCCAAGTGTCATCACAAACTAGTGGAATTTTGGTTGTAATTCAGACAGAAAGGAAATGAAAGGGAGGATTTAAGGGATGGTCTGTGACAGAGTAAACTTCCAAGTGGCTATCTTGAGTGAGGATCACATGATTCATCTTGGGCCACCTGGCATTTTGGATGAAGAACAGAGCAGGTCACTGATTGCTGTGATTAAGCTGTGATGGGGTCACGGAATGATTATAACCATTCTTTCCAGCTTAAAACAGGAAGGACCAATTGAGAGGCAGTGACAGGGAAACTGACACAGAATTGCTTTTAGGTGATTGTATTTCTGCACACAAAACACCAAAGATGTCTATAGCAATTGAAGAAAAATTATATATTAGAAAATTGCCAATAAAATAGTTGCAGAGTTAATAAGGTTTTTAGAACTAGAAGGAACTTTAGAGATCATCTAATTCAGCCCACTCAATTTACAGATGAGAAAATAGACTAGGAACATTTATAGTTTATATTCCCATACTCTTATCCCCTTTTAAGCATGGCTTTATGTATACAACCCAGGGTCTATATTCCCAATAAAATAGCAATTTATTATCCCGGTAGGTCAGATTAAGATTACAGAGCCATCCATCTACAATAATATGCCTAGTTATATTTCACTTAAAAAGATGTTAAAAAAGAAGAAAACCATATTATCAGTATAAAAAATGAAAAGGATAAATTCACCACCAATGGAAAGGAAATCAAAGCAATTATTGAGAGCTATTTTGTCCAATTGTATGCCAATAAATCTGACAATCTAAGCAAAATGGATGAATATTTACAAAGATGCAAACTACGCAGGTTAACAAAAGAGTTAATAGAATACTCAACTCCATCTTAGAAAAAGAAACAGAATAGGCAATGAACTCCCTAAGAAAAGTCCCCAGGACCAGATGGCTTTACAAATGAATTCTTCCAAACATTTAAAGAACAATTAATTCCAATATTATATAAACTATTTCAAAAAATAGGCAAAGAATCAGTCCTACTAAATTCCTCTAAGACACAAATATGGTGCTGATGCTTATATTAAAAAGAATGAAAACAGAAAGAAAACAATATATCAATCTCCCTATTGAGTATTGATGTAAAAATTTAAAATTTTAAATCTATCACAAGCATCATGCACTATTAACCAAGTGAGATTTATACCAGGAATTCAGGACTGGTTCAATATTAGGAAAATTATGAGCAATTATCATGACCATATCAGGAACAATACAATAGAACTCATATGATTATCTCAATATTTGCAGAAAAAGCTTTTGACAAAATACAATACTCATTACTATTAAAAAAAATCTCTAGAGAGCAAGGAACAAATGGAACTTTTCTCAAAATTATAAGTTATACATACATATAGCCACCAGCAAGCATTATCTACAATAGGGATAAACTAGAAGCATATCCAGAGCAGGAGTAAAGGAAGGATGACTGTTATCATCAATATTATTCAATATTGTGCTAAAAATGTTAAGTATAACAATAAAAGAAGAAAAAAAATGGAAGGAATTGGAATAGGCAATGAGGAAACAAAATAATATGGTGATATACTTAGAGAATTAACTAAAAATCTAGTTGAAATAATGAACAACTTTAGCAAAGTTGCAGGATATAAAATGAGATCACATAAATCGTCAGAATTTCTGTATGTCACTAACAAAGTTCGGTCGCAAGAGATAGAAAGAGAAGTTCCATTTAAAATAACTGCAGACAACATAGAACACTTGGGAGCCCACCTGCCAAGACAAACCCAGGAACTATACGAACACAGTTACAAAATGCTTTTCACACAAATAAGTTAGGTCTAAACAACTGGAAAAACATAATTGCTCATGAGTAGGCAGAGCCAATATAATAAAATGACAATTCTACCTAAATTAATCTACTTATTCAGTGCTATACCAATCAAACACCAAACATTACTTTGTAGAACTAGAAAAAGTAATTATGAGATTCATCTGGAAGAACAAAAGGTTAAAACATCAAGGGAATCTGTGGAAAAAATGTGAAGAAATATTGCCTAGTCATACCAGATCTCAAAATTGCATTATAATTATATTATATTATATTATTATAATATAATCATCAACACTATCTGGTAGTGGCTAAGAAATAGAGTGGTGAATCAGTGGAATAGATTTGGTACACAATACACAGTATTAAATGACCATACTAGTCTAGTGTTTGGTTGTTTTTTTTTTCTTTTTGGAGGGAGGGAAGGCAGGGCAACTGGGGTTAAGTGACTTGCCCAAGGTCACACAGCTAGTAAGTGTGTCAAGTGTCTGAATCTGGATTTGAAGTCAGGTCCTCCTGAGTCCTGGGCCAGTGCTCTATTCACTGCACCACCAAGCCGCCCCTTAAAATGGTGACTATTATTATTTTTAATTTCTCTAGTCTAACCCTCTCATTATAAATTAAGGCAACTGAAGCCCAGGTTCTGAAATGATGCCTAATTCATTTTTTTTCTTTTTGGAGGGGGGGAAGGCAGGGCAATCTGGGGGTAAGTGACTTGCCCAAGGACACACAGTTAAGTGTTTAAGTACTCTAGTGTTGATAAACCCAAAGACTCAAAGTTTTGGGACAAGAACTCATTATTGACAAAAACTGCTGGGCAACCTGGAAAACAGTACGGCAGAAACTAAATATAGACCAACATCTTACACCATATACCAAGATAAGGTCGAAATTGGTGCAAGGTTTAGACATAAAGGGTGATACTGTAAGCAAATTAGGTGGACATGGAAGAGTTTACTTATCAGATCTACAGATAAGGGAAGAATTTAGGACCAAACAAGAATTAGAGAGCTTAACAAGATGTAAAATGAATAATTTTTATTATATTAAATTAAAAAAGGGGTTTTCATAAACAAAATCAAGGCTACCAAGATTAGAAGGAAAGCAGAACGCTCGAAAAAAAATTTTTTTTAACTGTCTCTTATAAAGACCTCATTTCTCAAATATATAGAGAACTGACTCAAACCTGTAAGAATACAAGTCATTCCTCAATTGCCAAATAGTCAAAGGATATAGGTAGTTTTTAGAAGAAGAAATCAAAGCTATCTATAGTCATATAAAAAATGCTCTAAATCATTATTGATGAGAAAAATGCAAATTAAAACAACTCTCAGGTACCACATAACACCTATTAGATTGGCTAATATGACACAAAAGGAAAATAATAGATATTGGAGGGGATGTGGGAAAATGGGGACACTAAGGCACTATTGGTAGAGATATGAACTTATCCAAATATTCTGGAGAGCAATTTGGACTATGCCCAAAGGGCTATCAAACTGTATATATCCTTTGACCCAGCAATATCACTACTAGCTATGTATCCCAAAGAGATTTAAAAAAGGGAAAAGGACTTACTTGTACAAAAATATTTATAGAAGCTCTCTTTGTAGTGGCAAAGATTTGGAAATTGAGGGAATATTCATCAATTGGGGAATGGCTAAACAAGTTGTGTGATTGTAATGGAATACTATTCCATTATAAGAAATGATGAGTAGGGGGATTTCAGAAAAACCTGGAAAGGGTTACATGAACTGATGCAAAGTGAAGTGAGCAGAACCTGGAGAACACTGTACACAGTAACAGCAATATTGTACAATGATCAAATGTGAAGGACTTAGCTTTTTTTCAGCAATACAATGATCTAAGACAATTCAAAAGAATTCATGATGAAAAATGCTCTCCATCTCCAGAGAAGGAACTGATCACTCCATGAATGAAGATCAAGGCATAATATTTTTCACTTTTTTATGGTGTTTTTTTGTCTGTTTTCTTTTAGACATGACTAATATGGAAATATGTTTTCCATGATTGCACATGTATAACCTTTATGGAATTGCTTTACCATCTTAGGGAAGGAGGAAGAGAATTCAGAACTCAAAATTAAAAAAAATGAATGTTACAAATTATTTTTAGATGTAATTGAGAAAACAGTAAAATATTATCCTAAAAATGATATTAATTGTGATAGATATTTCCATTAGAGATAGCATAGAATGGTGGAAAGAAAGAGATACCCCCAGAGCCAGGAAGACCTAGGTTCTACTGATTATGACCTTTACTTAGCAAGTCACTTAATCTCTTAGTACTTTAGGGCAGAGATAACAACGAACATCCCAAACCAGATTAAAATGTAATTGGGAAATAATAGGTAACAAAATAAATCAAAATACAAGAGAACAAAGATGATATTAACATATGGTTTTCTCAGTCAATATAAAGTCTGTAGGGATTCTTATGTATGATTTAGTGGTCCTGTTTTAACTCCAGGGACTAGAGACACACAGAACTTTAAGACTATAAATTAAAGAGAAAGTGAATTTATAGAGGTAATCCCCTGTATCAATGAAGTCACAAGTCTATTCCCCTAGGCATTACTTAATTTATTTTTATTTTTTAATGAACCAAGTTTGGTTCATTAAAGTCACAAAATTGTTCTCCCTGTGTAAATTCTGTCTCTACTATGGAGTTAGAGTTAGTTTAATGGTGAGAAAAGAAAGATATAAAATCCTTGTGATTTCTTCAATGTCTCTCTGAATACTGTGTGCATTTAGATTTTTTTAAAAAGAAATTTAAGTATGTGTGTGTGTGTTTTAATTTGAGGACTATGTTCTAGGTGAGGACTGTAGAGAGGGCTGCAAAGTGTCATTGGCTAGAAAGTAATGGAAGGACTAGAGGTATGGGGAGAGCATGAAAATAAACATCTTGATCTGCAGTGTGATATAATTAAAGAATATTTAAGATAGATTGAAAGGCAGAAGAGTATGTAAAGATAGGGAGAGAATTGTAGAAATAGAAGATACAAGACATTTAGGTTTTGTTACTCTTATGCATCAGTACACTAGGAATAAGCTAGATATTCTATTGCTGTCTGTAAAATATCAGAAATACAGAGAAGGGATATAGATAAATTTCCACTATTTGTCAAAAACATTCCTTTCCTTTTTTAAGAGGTTATGTTTACTCATAGCACTGGGGACTTGTGAAAATCTCATCAGAAAGTCTCTCAGCTTCCACTCCATTTTAAGACAAATAATCTTCAGCAAATATATTAATTAATTAAATTATTATGTGCAAAATTCTACTGGGCTCTGAGCAGAAGCCAGACCTAGGGGTAGGAAAGTTAGGCAGCCTGTAAAGAAGGTATCACAAGGGGGATTTTAAAAAATATATTTTTGCAAATTCACATTTTTAATGTCAGAGAATTCCACTCTTCATGACAAATAAAGATGTCAAATCACATGTGTTATGGTAAAGACACAAAGATTACAATGGACTGTAACATATAGGAGGAAATGTTCAGACCCAGGGGGAGTCATTTTCAAACCTTTCTTAGGTTTCTCCTGGTTCTTATTTGGAATCATATTGAAATCATATTCCCTGCCCTCAAGGAGTTTTCAATCTAGCAAAGGAATTTATCATTATAATTTATAACCTAGCTTTGAGTTTGTTCAGTTTGCCTAACATGAAGCTCTGAGTCCCTACCACAGGAGTGGGTGGGGGGGGGGTAGCTTCTTTGATTGTCCATCTTTGTCTTTAAAAGCGGTGATACTGACCCCGGTTGTTCTCTTTCCACCACTGACTGTCCTCCTAACTGCTTCTCTCAATGGACTGAACCAGTGAGAGAAGGGACTTACCCTTCCCCTTCTCTCTTTTTACCCCAGTTCTGAGAAAAGGGCCTGATGGTGTTTGTTTCTGTTCTTTCTCTGCAATTTCAAGTGCGGGAGATGATTCCCCACAGGATTGGGGAAAACAGGAGTTTGAACCATGGAAGTCTTTGAGCCAAGATTGCAAGTGGGATGGTATAGCCAGCCAATACACCGTGGCAACCCAGAGAAGCCAGGGTGCCAGGGACTCAAGGGCAAGGGGGAGGGTTGCATTTGGTCCTGGAACTGTGCTCTATGGGAACCAAAATAAGCTATGAACCTAATTCTCTTCCCCTTCCCAGAAATGAAGGTGGTGCAGTGTGGAAGGGGAATCATATCTCCTACAAGTTTGGGAGTGTGTTTGTATATATGTGATTCTTTTCTTCTTTGTAAAAGCTCCATTGTGTTACACAATTTTTCATAAAAATGAATGTTCTGATCTAGCACTTGAGAGAGAAATTTTAATCCATAGTCATGGGGCTTCCAAACAAGATTCCTGGAGTCTAAGAAATGGTGACTTTCCACCGCCACCACCCAGGAGACTTGGGCTTTCTAGCTTAGATAAGTTGATAATACATAAGAGGGGACAATGACAGTTATTACTTAAAGGGCTGTCACGGGAAAGAGACATGACGTGACATGAAGGAGATTAGACTTCTGAATAGCTCTGTAGACAAGAGTTAGGACTGAGTGGATGCCATAGGGATGCAGATTTTGGCCTAAAATGAAGAACTCTCCAAGGATTAGTTATAGAATTATAGTAGGAGTTGCTTCCCAAGCCAGTGTCACTGGAAGCATTTAACTTTACATCCCAATTCACAATTCTAAGCAGTACTGGTGTCATATTTCTTTATATGCTGCTGGGGATGGCTAATCAGGTGCCCAATTTTTTGACATGAGGACTTTTGTCAGAAGAGGTGTCTGGTGCCTTTAACAACAAAAAAAGGAAGAAGCCTTTGGTGATTTTTCAAGAAGGGAGAAAGGTATTGCTATTTATATCATATCATTGTAGATTTAGATCTGGAGAGGAACTCAGAGGTCATTTCATTTCAGGTCAGAGGTTCAACACTTTTATTTTACAGAGAGGAAACTGAGGTCCAGGGAGGTTGACTTCCTCAAGGCCACACAGGTTAGCAATGGTCAGAGGCCAGGTCCTCTGACCCCAAAGTCAACACTTTTTATTACATCAGACTGGAATAAAAAATGCAAATGACAGACTCACATGTAATAAGATAACGATTATTGTAGCAATTGCTCTAACTTCACTCCATCAGAGTTAAGTCCAGCTACATCTTCCCCTTAGTGCTCTAGGGGCTGCCTCTGAAGAGCTGGGAGTTATCTCTTTCCTATCTAATATTAATGGTTTCAATCTTCATCCTCAATATGTTCCCTCTACTGTTAGCTGCCAGTGATTAATACCCCAGTTCTCTTTAACTGAGTAACCTTGACTGGATTTTACAAAGGTCTATTTAGTTGAAAGATTGAGCAAGAACAGAAAGACAAATATTCCTTACTCCCACACCACCAGGAAGCATACTTCCCTCTATACCACCTCATCTTCTGGGAAGAGTGAGCTCAGATTTAACAGTTTCTACATAGCAACAGTCTTATCAAGTGGTCACAAAGATGGCTTCATTGTTGGATGCGGCCCTTTCTTAGTTCCTGATTGGCTGGGTTCCTCATTCCTTGCGGCACTGACTGGAAAACCCAGTCTGGGCTCCACTCCCAGACCTCCACCTCCAATCTCCTTCACCTAAAATAAAAGAATAAATTCTGAGGCAAAGGACTGAGGCCTGAATTCTAGGGCCATATGTTGGCTTTGAATGGGAAGGGCCAAAAGCTTCTCCCTTCATAGCATCATCTCTCTTCTTTTACTGGAACACTGCCAGGCAGAAAAAAAGTCAGACCCAGAGAAGGAACAGATACTGGAGGAGGAATGAATGCCACCTCATTTCTAGTCATGTGGCCTATCAAAAAGATTTCTCTTTACCACATGCTTAGCAGACCAGTACAAGTTTTAGAATATCTATATTTGCTCCTAAGTCTACACAGGTATTGTATGATTTGAGCTTTTTCATATGCTCATAAGAGTTGGATTTATTGACTCTGTTGCACAATGACAATAATGATAATGCTGATTTTAAGATTTTCCAAGCACTTTATTCAAACAACTCTACGTGCTAGGTATTGCCAGCACTTGTTACTTCTATTTAATCGAAAAAGAAACTGAGACTAAGATTAAGTGACTTGCTTGTGGTCACATAGAGAGTAAACAGTAAAGCTAGGATTCAAACTTAGGTCTCCTGGCTCCAATATTCTTTCCAATTCAGCATAGCTGGAGGCTCCTTGTATACCCCTTAGAATGAAGGATCCCTCTGTGTAATCATTTTCCTGTCATTGTTTGAATGAGTAGTGTTTTCTGAAGGTAGAAATTATGGCTAGTTTCTGTTCACTGCTTCCTTCTATGCCATGCCATCTATAAATATTCCCAGTTCTCCTCTACCCTTAAAAAACCTCCATCTGACAATAAAGGTGAGCATCCCCTTAAGCTATCACCATATATTTCTTCTCCCTTTCACAGCCAAACTTCTAGAAAGTTGATTCCCTCCATTTACCCACTCCTCTCCAGGCAATGGGATTTTGACCCCATCCGCTGCTCTCTGCAGATTACCAATGATACCCTAATAAAATCTGACAGCCTTTTCTCAGCTCTCTTCCCTTTTGCCTTCTCTGTATCTGACACAATTGAATCAAATCCTCTCTTAGACATTCTCCCCATCTTGTGTTTTCATGATGCTAATCTCTCCTGGTTCTCTTTCTCCTGCCTTTTCTGTCATCAGCTATCTCACACCCCTTGTACATGGGTACCCGAGGGTTCTCTTTTGGGGTCTCCTCTCTCTCTACATTCAAATGCTGCCTGCTATGCAAAATTTTTCTTGATCCTCTTAATTGTTAATCCTCTCTTTCCTGAAGTGACTTTGTATTATCTTTAATATAATTTGCACGTATTTATCTGTGTATATATTGCAACTTCTTTTTTTCTTAAATTATTTATTTTTAGTTTTCAACATTCACTTCCATAAGTTTTAAATTTTCTCCCCATCCCTTCCCCAAGATGGCTTGCAATATGATATGGGCTCTACACATACATTCCTAGTAAATATATTTTCACATTAGTCATGTTGCATAGAAGAATTATAATGAATGGGAAAACCCACGAGAAAGAAAAAAAAGAAAATAGTCTGCTTCGTTCTGCATTCCAATTCCACAGTTCTTTCTCTGCATGTGGATGGCATTTTCCATCATGTGTCCTTTGGAATTGTTTTAGGTCCTTGCATTGCTGAGAAGGGCTAAGTCTATCAAAGTCAGCCCTCTCACACTGTGGCTGTAACTGTGTACCAATGTCCTCCTGATTCTGCTCTCCTCACTAAGCATCAATTCATATAAACCATATTGCAACTTTTTGAGAGGAGGGCCTGTTTAGCTTTGGTCTTTGTATCTCCAATGGTTATCATAATGACTGGAAAATCATAGGCTCTTAATATATGCCCGCTGAACTACATTGAATTTGTCTAAAAACAGGGCTACACTTTAGCTCCCCACATCCCCTTCACCCAATTTCAAACTCAGAAAAGGGTAATATTTTATATAAAATTTATATTTTTCCAGGACAGTGGGGAATCTGAGAACTAGTACCAAGGATCGTGCTCTACAGACAAAATGCTCTTAATAAATGTTTGTTGATGACTGAAATGAATGAGTGTCCTCTGGCTACTTCCCTCTTAAATTCTTCACTGCAACCAGATCATCTCATGGTTAAGACATTGGGCCCCTGCTCACAAAGAGTATAACATAAGTTGCCCAGGGAGTTTAGAGAATGAAGGTTTCTTGGTTTTTGGACATATCCTCCAGATATCTGATGCTCAAATACTTGAATGAGGGTGGTGGTCCTATGAGGGGAGAGAAGGTGACAACTGAGAGAAATAAGTATAAAGTGAAAACAATAGAACTTAATAATCAATTGGATATGAAGGATGAGGGAGAGTGAGGAGACGAAGACATCAGTAAGGGTGTGAATCATCAAGGTGACTAGAAAAATGGTGGTCTCCTTGTTAGAAACAGTGAAGTTCACAAGTGGGGTTAATTTTGGAGAAAATAAAATAAATTTTGTTTTGAATTGGTTGAGTTGGAGATTCCTACAGATATTGAATTTGAAATGTATAGTAGATAGTTGGTGATTTGAACCTGGAGCCCTTGAGAGATACACAGGTATGCATAGACCTGAGAACAGAGGCCAGTTATGTGAAAAGATATGCTATCAGAGCTCCTGAGGAGAGAGGAAGGTGCGGGGGGAGAGGAGGGAAGAAAGAGAGAAACAGAGAGAGAGAGAGAGAGAGACAGAGAGACAGAGAGAGGGATGAAGAGAGACAGAGTCAGAAAGAGAGAGAGACACACACAGAGAAAAAGAAGAGAGAGAGAGAGAGAAAAGAAGAAGAAGAAGAAGAAGAAGAAGAAGAAGAAGAAGAAGAAGAAGAAGAAGAAGAAGAAGAAGAAG
>NW_027185887.1:10049317-10050261 GCF_028583685.1 Petaurus breviceps papuanus
AGAAGAAGAAGAAGAAGAAGAAGAAGAAGAAGAAGAAGAAGAAGAAGGGAGGGATAAAGGGAAAGAGGGAGAGAGACAGAAAGAGAAACAGAGAGACAGAGAGACAGAGACACACAGAGAGAGACAGAGACAGAGAGGGAAGCACACAGTGATGAAGGACATAGAGAGAGAGGAGAGAGAGAGAGAGAGAGAGAGAGAGAGAGAGAGAGAGAGAGAGAGAGAGAACCTGTCCTCAATTTTCTCCCTCTGACATAGGAGAAAGGGAATAAGCTTTTATATAGTACCTAAATATTATTTCATTTGATCCTTACAACATCCTTGAGAGGTAGGTGCTGTTATTTACTCCCATTTTACAGTTGAGAAAATTGAGACAAATAGAACTTAAATGACTCGCCATGGGTCACACAGCTAGCAAATGTTTGACACCAGATTTGAACTAAGTTTTTTCTGGCTCCGGGCCCAAGGCTCTGGTTCTGTTCTTATCTCCTACTTCTCTGACTATTTCTTGTTGGCTTCCTTTACTAATTCCTATTTCTTCTTCCACTTTCTAAATGTTAGGTGTCCCTCAGGATCATGCCTTTGTCCTTCTCGTTCTACACTCTTGCTCTTAACAATCTTATTTATACCTGTAGCTTCAATTATCAGCTCTGACACTTTTAAATAAATACCTCTAACCCTTGACACTCTTCTAAGATATAATCACTTATTTCCAACTACCTACTGGGTCTTTCCTTCCTTCCCTTCCTCCCCCTCTTTTCCTCCCCCTCCCCTTTCTCTTCCTCTCTCTGTCTCTGTGTGTCTGTTTCTCTGTCTCTCTCTCTCTGTCTCTCTCTCTCTCTCTCTGTCTCTCTCTCTGTCTCTCTCTGTCTCTGTCTCTGTCTCTCTGTCTCTCTCTGTCTCTCTCTGTCTCTGTCTCTCTGTCTCTGTCTCTGTCTCTCTCTCTC
>NW_027185887.1:10050661-10071240 GCF_028583685.1 Petaurus breviceps papuanus
CTGTCTCTCTCTCTCTCTCTCTCTGTCTCTCTCTCTCTCTGTCTCTCTCTGTCTCTGGATTTCTTGCATGTTCTTCAAATTAGCCTGTCCAAAAGAAAAACAAAGCTGCCTAGTAACAACTCTTTAGGGCCCAGCTCACTTGCCCCCCCTTACATGATGCTTTCCCTGATTCCTAAGGAGAAGCAATTCTCTCCTATCTCTCAGATCACTGATTTCTGTCATTCACTTTATCATTTCATAAACAGCATTATAGTTACTAATGTGTATGACTCATCCATCTGTTACATTACATGGTAATCTTCTTGAGGGACTGTCATTTTTCATTGTGTTCCCAGCTTCTCGAGTAATACCTTGCACATAATATGCTTTTGATAAATGTTTGCTGAAATGAGTTAAAATTTTGACTTATCCAAAGCCATATATAGGTAGTTAGTGGCAAAACAGGGACCAGAACTCCTCTCTTGGTTTCCAGCACCGTACCTTTTCCATCACTCTCTACCTCCCCATCATGCATCCATCCATCCACAAAAATTTATAAAATTTTCTGGGCAAATGAACATTATCAATCATTTATTAAATACTTATTATGTACTGGGCAGGGAACTGGAGATATAAAAATAAAAAATGAAAGAAGGACCAGAATTCCTGTCCTCAAGGAGGACACATTCTTTTTTTAATTTTTGCCTTTTGGAGGGCAATTGGGGTTAAGTAACTTGCCCAAGGTTACAGGGCTAGTTTGTGTGTGTGTGTGTGTGTGTGTCTGAGGCCAGAACCAAACTCGGGTCCTCCTGACTTCGGGGCCGGCGCTTTACTCACTGTGCCACCTAGCCGCCCCAGGAGGACACATTCTCCTGAGGGAGATGACATGTGCATATATAAGCATATAAAAATATTTACAAAAATTACAATTTGGGGAGGAGGAGGGGAATGCACTAGCAGCTTGGTCCATACACTAGGGTGCTAGAGGTGGAAATCTCTATTATTAAGTGAGTAGGCATATGTGGCACCAGATGACAGGTTCTACAGTAACATTTTCAGCCAGCCTCTAATTATTCATTCTGTTATCCAAACAACAGTTTCCTCTCTATTGAGTCATTCCATGACTCAGATTATATGACCTGTGTCACTTTTTAATTAATTGATGGGGATGGGTTTGAGGGTTGAAAATTAGGAAAAGCTAATGGATTCTTCTTTGTGTTAGGCAGAGCTTTTAGCAAAATGGAAACAGTCAGTCTCTTAAAAGGAAAGTTTACTGTTGATTGCTTAGCTGGCTGGAATATATTTTGGGGAATTACATAGTTCTAAGCAAGACACTGAGACCTTAGGGAAACAGGATTACTGAAAGGATAGGAAAATTCTGAGTGTAGGGACTTTCACTTTGGTTTTTAATCCACAGTTTTTAGGGCAGTAGTTGGCATACATATAGCAAGTATTTAATAAATGCTTGTTGACTGAGGGATATGTTATGAAGTGAATAGCTGCTTAAGAAAATGATGTTTGAAACTGAGATTTGGATTTCTGGATCATAACTTAAGATTTAGGAATGATGAGCTCTTGTCCTATCTAAAAGAACCTGACAAGGGCCAGTAAAAAAAAAAATGCCTGGAGATGTGAATCTAATCAAGAACAATTTTAAAATGAAAACGGAGGGGGAAGAAGATACCACATACAACAGACAGCCAGTATATTATTGGAAAATCATCAGTGGAGTAGAACACTAATTCATAAGAGACAATATCAAAAAAGAAGAATAAGGCTTATGATCTCATGTGCCTATACAGAAATGTGCAGTTATGTGTAATAAACAAGGTGAACCAGACTTCTTGATTTAAAGAGGCACATTTGAATCCAAAGGCAATAATAATAACTTACATTTTGATAGTGCATTAAAGTTTACAAGCACATTTCTCAGAACATTCATTTGGGATAGGTAATAGGAATATCATCACTTCTCTTCTAAAGATAAGGAAACTGAACCTCAGAGAAGTTCATTGATTACCCATGTTTGCCCAGGAAGCAAATGTCAGAGGTAGGGTTTGAACCTGAGTCCTCGGACTCAAAAATATAATGCTTCTTTCCCAATACTTGGTTGCCTCTAGTTATCCTGGTAGGATGTGACATTATCTTTGGAAGGTTATACTTTATTCAAAACAAAAATATGTGGATAAAAGAAGTGATGAAGTCATATTGGACATCATTTGAGCAAAGCAAATACATGAATTAGAGGGGAAAGCATGGTGGAAAATTTGGGGCAAAGATTAGTGGAGTGAGGAAGAGAAGTCATTTTGCTACAGCAGTATTGTACAAGTTAATGTTAAAAAATGTTAAAAAGAAAAATGTTTCTACATGTAATTGGGGAAAATATTAAATAAATTTAAGAAAAATAACAGATAAATAATAGGGAGTCACTGAAGGTTTTTGAGTAGATGATTGACCTCAAGACATCTGAATGAAAGGAGGAAATAGAGTGAATTTGGGGAACATCATAAGCCCAGAAGAGTGGCACTGCATAGTAGTGATGAGGGATTTCTACTATTGAAACATCGTGGGCTTTTTCTCTTTAGAAAGCAGGGAAATGAGTACACTGTTGACTTGCTTTACTGCTAATTTCATTGTTCAAAAGTCAGGACACCAAATATATACTCAGTATTAGAATGGTTGCTTTGGAGAGCTCATGTGCATTCCTTGCCCTCAGGAATATTGTGATCAAGTTAGGGGAAGAGAACAATTAGAAGATACTTCAGGATGATGTAGAAGCCAGTGCTAAGTGCTAGGCAGGCAGCTGGGAGTCTAGAGGAGGCAGAAATCTGTGGGTACCGGTATCAGATCTATCCTGGAAAGCTGCATGGAGGAGGTGGGGAGACTTAAACTCACCTTTGAAGGATATGGATTCATGGAGATGGGGGCAGTGTAAACTTTCAAGACTGGAGTAATCAGTAGGAATAGGAACACTGAGGTGGGAATGAACATGATGACCATGGAGAAGACAAGCAGAAATAAGATTAGTAGAGAGACAAGGCTGGGTAGATAGGTTAATCTGTGGTCAGATTTTGAAGGGTCTTCAAAGTCAGGGAGAGGTAAAGGCTTGATGTGTTCGATTATGGGGATGCCACGATGGATTCTTGATTAACATAATAACAGAACTATAGAGTTCATAGAAATTAGAATTGGAATTTGGAGATCATCTAGCCCAATTTCTTCATTTTACTGATGGGGAAACAGAAGTCCAGAGAGGTGTCATGATTTGCCTAAAGTCACACAGCTAGTTAGTGTGAGAACCATGATGAAAAATTATGTATTGAAAGACTAGTATTATAGGATGGATAGGGTGAGGGAGAAATTGAAAGATGATGTTATAACAGTCTAGAACAAAGGTAACAAGTCTCAGAATTGCTAGTCAGTCAGTCAGTAAGCACGTACTATGTGCCAGGCTCTGTTTTAAGTGCTGAGGCTACAAAGGCAAAAGACATTTCCTGCCCTGAAGGAGCTCAAGATCTAATTAGAGAGAGAATATGCAAACAACAATGCATGGACAAGTTATATACATACTAAGTATGTAGCAATGGGACTAGAGAGGGAAGGGTGAATTCAAGAGACGTTAAAAAAATTGACAGGATTAGGTAAAAGAGTGCATATATGCTAGAGATATGCAGCGTGAATTCAAATAATGCCACTACTTCATTATTCACACTAATTTTTACTGGGTTGTAAAGAGTGAAAAGGAAAGAAGTGTCAAAGGTGGCTGCAAGACTTCTGAGACAACTGGGTAATAGTTAACTTTTGCACCCTCTCTCATACATGTTCCTTCCTATCTATTCCCACTTCTGCGGCCCTAATTCAGACCTCCATTTGATCTTGCCTGGACAATACATTCCTAGCCAATTTTCTCATCTCTAGGATACCCTTCCAACATTGATCTCTGCCAGAGGACTCCTATCAATTCCCAGCTCTGATGAGGTCATTCATCTGCTTGAAAACCTTCAGTGGCTCCCTATTATTTATCTGTTATTTTAAAAGTTTATTTAATATTTCCCCCAATTACATGTAAAAACAATTTTTAACATCCACTTTACTTTTTTAGAATTTATTTAGTTTCTTTTCCTCCAGTTTCATGAAATAACAATTTTTTAACATTTGTCTTTAAAACTTTGATTACCATTTTTAAAAATGAGCTCAAAATGCTCTCCTTTGCTCTCTCCCTCCCATCCCCTTTCATTGAGAAGCCAAGCAATTTGATACCCTATTAATTGTCTAAATATAGTCTCATGCATGCCTTTAGTCAGAGTCTTATAAATACAATATTCTAATTAGCCAAGTTCACAGCCAAGACTTCATTTTCCATCAAGCCTATTTTTTATATAAACTAATGTCTTGATAAAGTAATGAATGGATGATGGCCACAGAGTGACTGAGTAGCACATTTAGGAGTAGAACCAAGTCTTCCTTCTTTTCAGATTTCCCTGAAATTAATGTCAACTGACAGTCATACCATCACATACAACAAATTATCATTCAAAATGCATAAAACCAGTGAATAACCATTACCTAGAAAATCTGAATTACAAAAAACCCCAACAAGCCCTTTTTTTAATTTCTTGAGGATTCAGATTTGTATATATCTCTATCTCCAAGATGAAATACAGTTACACCAACCACCGCCATGCAGTTTCTGCTGAGAAGTGCTATATAATTACCAACTTGAGTAGAATTCTGAAACAAATGAAACTTGAGCTTTTTCCTGTGGTCTTGGGCATGTTCCAAAGTGATTTCTCAATTACTTCAACTTTTCACGTGTTTTATCCTATTTTGACAGATTTACCCAATTTGTTTAGTCCAAGAAGGCATTAACACTTGGAACAGTTTTGTCTCTCATCGGTCAGCTCAGAATTTAAGAAACATGTTGTTTTTAATTAGTTAAATTTGTTTTTTTCTCCATCCATTTCCTACTTCAAAAGGGGAATCTCTTGACCAAGTGTCCTTCCAAGTTGTCCATTTGGGGGATTCAAACTGGTCGCACCAACAACATGAGGTTTTGCTCATGTTTTGAGATGACTTAATTTCAGAAGTTTGGAAGAAGCAGAACGGGTCAGTGGAAAGAGAGCCTTGGAGTCACAGTCCTACCCTCTAGAGCCAGAAGGGAACTTCTAGAACACTTAGAAGAACGCTCTTATTTTCCAGTTAAGGAAATTGAGGTCCGGGGTGGAGGGATGTATGTGATGTGAGCTGACTTTAAGAGTCAGGTTTTCAGCTTAGTCTCTCTCTCTCTAGGTATGGTAGATACCATTCCATGAAGGAGACGGTAGTCATCCTTCAATTCTAAAAGTGGAAAGTTTCAATGAAAGCATCCTTAATCAAAGCAAACATTTATAAATATATGTAGTCATGGTAATTCATCTTTTAAAAATGACAATCTAGGTCATCACAGTAATTGAGAAAAATATGAAATGTCTTAAGAACATTCTTTTTAATTAACTACCTACTTGCCATATAGATTTTCTTCTATAAACCAAAAAGACTTAAAAGTCAGTGCAATTTCAAGCTTTAAGAGCTTAAAAATTCAATTAAAATATTAAAAATTAACCAAATGAAGCAAACACTACATAAGCCTAATACTGAATGTTCCTTGTATTAGGATGTTTAAGTTTTTTTTTTCTTTTGCTCCTTGGAGGGGGGTAGGCAGGGCAACTGGGGCTAAGTGACTTGCCCAAGGTCACACAGCTAGTAAGTGTGTCAAGTGTCTGAGTCTGGATTTGAACTCAGGTCCTCTTGACTCCAGGACTGACTGTATATTTACTGTGCCATCTAGCTGCCCCTGGACATTTAAGTTTTAGGAGTTTAAAATACACTAAAATTTTGGGAACAATCCATATTAGGCCTATCTAGTATTTGCTTCACTTTAATGAATTTACTTGTTTTTAAAGCCCATTAAATGAAAGTGGGAAATGGTGAGAAATAACAAGGCTTAGGAAGTGTTTGAAGTTACTAAACAATGTAAAGAAAAGGCAAGTGACAATACCATAAGTGAAGGAGTTGCCTTGGAGATGAAGGAGTGAAAAGCAGTTGAGGGCTCCACAGTTTCCTATCCATTTAGAACTGGAAGGAGAGCTTAGTGATAAATCTGTTGGCTGTTTTCCTATGAAACAGCATTGCTCAGATTGAGTGGAGGACCTCCTTGCCCTTACTTTTACCTTGTTGGCCATTTCTCTTTTTACAGCAGATGGATGGAAGGGGGAGAAGGTAACGGGCAGAGGAAGGTGTTGGGATGCTGATGAGGAAGATGAGGAAGACAACCACTCCAATTCCTTTGCTCCTCACATTGAACCATGATTGTGGGTTCTGGTAGTTTTTAACCTGGGATGCTTTGAGCCAGAAAACATTATTTTTTCGGATCTGGAATAACTTCACATGTGAACCTATAAAACAATGTCCATTGTTCCCCAGGCTTCAATAAAAATATGGAGAATTTCTGATTCCCTTTATTTATTCATTCATTCATTTATTTTTAGCTATTTGGAGGGCAATTGGGGTTAAGTAACTTGCCCAAGGTCACATGGCTAGGTTTTTTTTTTTTTTGTGTGTGTGTGTGCTAAGTGTCTGAGGCCGCATCCGAACTCAGGTCCTCCTGACTCCAGGACCGGTGCTCTACTCACTGCACCACCTAGCTGCCCCACTGATTCCCTTTTTATAGCAGAATATTTTCAGTCAGAATCCCTACCCTTAGGAGAAAAGATAGGTAAATAAAAAAAAAGAAAAAAATCCTCTACAAAAAACCACCTTTAATCCAAATCAGTCACCCTTAGTTTGTGATGAAAGTAAAGGCAGGGAAAATTGCCAGATACCTCTATGTGCTACAATTAGCCTCTCTGGTACCCTGGTTTTTGCTGAGCACTGTGCAATTATGCAAAATCATAATGGGCACATTAGCATGTTTAGAGCTTCTTTAACTGCAAAAGTTGCTTGTTGTTTTTTTTTTTTGAAAATTTCCTGAGGCTCCATTTCCCAAAAGTGAAATGGGTCCAGAACTATCTTATCTGAGAAATCAGCTTCCAAGACAGATTAGAAGTATTCATGTTGAATTAAATATTCAAAGCAAGGAGATACTCCTAGATGAAATGTATGCTGAACAAATATTGTGTAGGAGCACAAAAAAAATAAATAAATCGTCACATTCATGCTGGCATACAGGTAAATTCCTAATCAATTAGGCCAGAATAGTGTTCAGAGATGGGTTATCGATCCAAATTTGGGCCATTTTCAAGAAAAACAAATAAGCATGCTTTTCCCTTTAACTACTTCTATTTTAATGATTTCAACTCTTAACCCTAGAGTATGATCCTATAAATTAGACTCACTCTTAATAAATACTCTCTCTTGTACAACCTTCAAGGTTGCACAAGGGCTACAGAAATTGAAAGGAGGCTCAATGTCAGGAATGTGAATAGGCTTATTATTCCATGTATAGTCATGATGGCCCATAGCAATTCAAATGTGTCTAATATTTTATTGCTGTGCATGAAATGGCACCCAAATAGTTCTCCTGATGTTAGAAAATGTATTCTCTTTGGCAGCCTGGGACCCAAGGCTGATTTGATAGATTACTACTGTTTCTGAGCAGGCGGCAATTCGATATAAAACACATTGATTCAAGTGCGTGAGAACTAAGGGCTCATGGGGGGTGCAGACATAAAGATGACTAACTCATGGTTCTTGCTTTCCTAGAGCCCACAATCTCATAAGCAGTGATGACTATACATACACTGAAGCTCCCCCTGGCCAGGTTGTTTTTCTTCTGTATTTTCCTGCCATCTTTAGGTTTCAGAGAAAACTAGATATTTCTTTTTCTTTTTTTTGGAGAGTCATTGGGGTTAAGTGATTTGCCCAAGGTCACATGGCTAGTCGGTGTTAAGTGTCTGAGGTCAGATTTGAACTCAAGTCCTCCTGACTCCAGGGCCAGTGCTCTATTCACTGCACCACCTAGCCGCCTGAAAACTAGATATTTCTTAAAACAAACAAACCCCCAAAACAAACAAACAAAAAAACTTGTCCATTTGAGAAGTTTATAGTTTCTTATACAATCTTCTTTTCTTCTTTCTTGGTCTTTAAAAATATATATTGAAATATTTGTGTTTTTTTGATTGTTCTGTTTCACAATAAAAAATAAAAAGAAGAAGAAGAAAATTGGACTAAGTGGAGGTGAATTGCCAGGGCATTTAATGTAAAAGGATTCGTATCTGGTCTTTCTGAAGAATAGCAGTAACCCTCATCCCCTACCCCATCTACTGTAGATCACTTACCTGCTTCCAGCCTGGCCCTGTTGCCACCATTCAAGGGAGCAACCCCTGAGGAGAATGGATCTGTTGTCATTTCCACCACTGACACCACCCAGTGACCAACTGCCACCATCAGACAGGGTAGACCCAAGAATCCTGGAAATATCAGTCTCCCTCACCCCCACCCACACCCCACTCCTTATTAGGTCACAGGCCAAGACTTGAGCCTGGCCCCCAAAGCCACCCTCAGGAAAGCAGCCCCTAGGGAGAAGTGACCTATCACCTTTACAAACTTCAGAACTACCACCTCTGCTTTCTCTGAGCTGTTTCAGTCATGTCTGATTCTTTGTGAACCCATTTGGATTTATTTTGAGGGGCAAAGATACTGGAGTGGTTTGCCATTTCCTTCTTCAGCTCATTTTGCAAGATGAGGAACTGAGGCAAACAGGGTTAAATGACTTGCCCAGGGTCACACAGCTAGTGTCTGAGGTTGAATGAGTCTTCTTGATTCCAAGCTGTCTCCACTGCACCATCTAGCTGCCTACCACCCCTATGACAGATAAGCCAGTCAAACTGAAACAGCACAGCATCCTGAGAGAGAAGCAGGAAGCGGTGTGTGTCAAGCAAATCAAAACACTGCCACCACCTTGACTCCCACCTTCCTTCAGACCATGATGGAGACAGCCAAGGAGCCATCACCCTCCAGATCCCTTTCATGCTTTCAGCCCAAACCCACAGACATCATGCAGGAAACCAACAGCTGTTTGGACCTGGCCTGGCAATGCTTCCATGGATGCTGCATTCCCTGCCTTCTCCAGTAGGCACAGCTACTGAAGACTCGGAAAAGAAAGTTCTCACCACCAAAATCCTTGTTATTATCAAATGGCTCAGCATCACAAAGAAGGTATTTTATCAGTAGAAATACCATTAAAGAAGATGTATTACCATCTGCTTTGCTGGGTACCCCAAGGACCATTGGACTTTTCCATCTGACTTGCAACTAAAACTTCCTGTATGTGTTGTCTTCACTATTAGAAAGTGAGCTCCTTGAGAACAAGGAGCTTATTTTTCTATTGATATCCCCAGTGTATGACACAATCAATCAATCAATCAGTAAACATTTATTAAGTGCCTATTACGTGCCAGGCACTATGCCCAGTGCTCACCAGTGCTTTGCACATAGTAAGTGCTTCTAAAAAGCCCTTTAATTCATTATCTAATATTGCACTATGGAGGAGAGACATTTGAAAAGAGAGCTACCATGCTTTACAAAGGAGATGTAAGGACCAGAGAGGTCCCATCCACACTTGTGCAAAGGGAGGCAGCACTCAGAGCAACATGGTCCTGCTTATACTTGCATGGTGCTAGAGTTGATAGCTTAGACCTCACTAGAAATGCAATTGGGTGGGTTACTCAGACATGAAACCCAAAAGCTGTTCCATCAAAACCTGTAGCGCCAATGTGAAACAAATGCTCCAATGGGACCCATGCCCTTCACACACACAAATGTCCCTAATCCAAAGTAAATTGTGGTAAGTGCACAAGGCAGGTCCAAGGAACCAGAGCTCCAATGGAGAGAATATTTCCCATTGGTGAGGATCCAGGAAAGCTTCATGGAGGAGGTGTCACTTGATCTTGGCTTCCAATAATGGGTCAGCTTTCAATGGGCAGAAGTTTAGAGTTTTAAATGCTGGAGCTCACCAGAAAAAAAACCTGTTTTTATCATTCATTCACCAAGCAGTTATTGTGTGCCTACTACGCACACACTTTGGTGCAGAAAGAAAGCCCTTGTCCTTGAGAAGCTTACAAACTAATTGGAGAAACAGCCTTCACACATACAGATTAAATAATCTAGGGGTTAAATCTAAGGGTCAAACAATGGTAGAAGACATTGTGGGAGACTAAATTGGGGAAGCTATCGAGGAAGGTAACAGCTGTCTGATACAGACAATAAGTGTTATATCTGTATGCAGAGGAGAGAGTCAGCTCTAGTCAGGGAGTTGTGGTTTTTGACCTCCCAGAGCCTCAGTTTTCATTCATGAGTAAAATGGGCATAATAATATTTGTATTACATAACTCATCTTTCTTAAAGTTTTTTTCCCCAGTTTTCTTTTGTGTTGTAAGATTGTAAGATCCCTGAGGGCAGGAACTGTTTTTCTTTTTTTTTCATTTTTGTATCTTTAGTGCTTGAGGCAGCTAGTTGGTGAAGTTCATAGAACATTGAGACTGAAGTCAGGAAGACCTGAATTCAAATTCAGCCTCAGACATTTAGTAGCTATGTGACCCTGGGCAAGTCACTTAATTCTGTTTGCCTCAGTTTCCTCACCTGTAAAATGAACTGGAGAAGGAAATGGCAAACCCCTCCAGTATCTTTGCCAAGAAAATCCCAAATGGGGTCATGAAGAGTCAGACATGACTAAAAAATGACTGAACTACAAAAAATGAAAATCTTCAGTGTTTTGCACAGTGCCTGGCACATAGTAGGTACTTAATAAATGTTTATTAACTATTATTGATTATTGTGAGGAAAGCAATTTACAAATCTTAAAACATTATACTGTTGATTGATTATTTTCATTAAGTAGGGTTTCAAAGGAAATTTTAATACTTTTCATTATCTATTGGTTATTACAAAAACTAGTGGGAAATAGTAGACAGGGTAATGGAACCAGGAAGATCTAGGGTAAAATCAAGCCTCAGTTATTTACTAGTCATATGATTTCTATGCCTTAGTTTTCTCATCTGCAACATGAGAGAGCGGTATTCAGTGACCTATAAGCGTCCTCCCAGCTCCCAATTTGTGATCCTATCATCAGTTATCAATGTTTTGAAGCAGTTGAGGCCTAAGCTTTTTCTCATTACTTAGTTTAATGGACTAGCTACCTAAGAGGGCTGGAAATGACCTTGAAAGACTTGTCTAGTGAGTCTGGCCCTCCATCTTAAGGCAGGTTCTCACTGAAGCTATCCAAGATTGATGAAAAACTGTAATAATTATAACATCTTCAGATTAAACTACACATTGAATTTGGGACTGAATTTATTTTTAGAGTCACGCATTTGCATTAAAAAAAGATTCAGCTTGTGATTAATTTGAAAAGGAAGCATTCACTCTACCCAAAATGACTCCAATAAGCCATAGATTAAAAGAATTAAAACTGAATATTTTCACTGAAGGTCTTATCATAAAAGAGGAAAGAAACAAACACCAATGCTATAAGTGGTCCCAGGAGTCAGGAGACCTGGGCTCTATTCTTGCTTGGTTCTAGTACCTACTGCCTACATGAAATGGGACCAATCACTAGATCTTTCAAGACTCCAGTTTCTCAAACAACTGAAGAACAATCACAACCCATGGGGTGCAGAACCAAAAATATAAATGTGTATATTTATATTCATGAGTAAAATGGGCATAATAATATTTGTAATACATACCTCAAGGCTTTCTTCAAGTTTTTTTTTTCCAGTTTTCTTTTGTGTTGTTTTTCCTCGTGAGATCCTTGAGGGCAGGAACTTTTTTTTCTTTTTTTTCATTTTGTATCTTCAGTGCTTGAGGCAGCTAGTTGGTGAAGTTCATAGAACATTGAGCCTGAAGTCAGGAAGACCTGAATTCAAGTTCAGCCTCAGACATTTAGTAGCTATGTGACCCTGGGCAAGTCACTTAATTCTGTTTGCCTCAGTTTCCTCACCTGTAAAATGAACTGGAGAAGGAAATGGCAAACCCCTCCAGTATCTTTGCCAAGAAAATCCCAAATAGGGTCATGAAGAGTTAGACATGACTGAAAAATGACTGAACTACAAACAATGAAAATCTTCAGTCCATATAACATTGAGCCTGAAGTCAGGAAGACCTGAATTCAAATTCAGCCAAGAGCCCTGAGAATAACATTGCTGATCACTGTCCATGCTTTCAGCCCAACCCCACAGACATCACGAAGGAAACCAACTCCTAGGGAAATCTGGCCTGGCAATGGTTCTGTGGGTGCTGCATTCCCCACCTCCTCCTGTAGCCACAGCTATTGAAGACTCAGTGAAGAAAGTTTTCACCACCAAAATCCTTGTTTTATCATCAAATGGTTCAGCATCTCAAACAATTGTTTAGTTCCACCATTCTCAAATAAAGACCTTGTTTTCTAAAGTGCCTTCAGCCTCTGACATTCTGTGACACTGTCAATCTTTCTAATTGATCATCTCACTTTATGGACACTAATGTTGGCCAACAATCTCAAGGGTGAGCTAAATAGAACCAATATATGTAAGATTTGAAAGAGAGCTAAGGAATCATTTGACCAATTTCCCCATTTTGCAGAGTAGGAAACTGAAGTCCAGAGAAGGGAAACACTTTGCCCAGGGTCATGTAGGTAATAGGTGGCAGAGCTGGGATGTGAACTCACGTTTTGATTTTTTTGTTTAAAATCCAGAGTTATATTGTATATTCTGATATATGAACTTTGTACCTCCTTAGATCAATGTCAATCCATCACCACTACTGGAAAAACATCTGAAGGACAGCACATATTTCTTAGGGAACTGTGCAGCAAACCGGTGCTATATTAGACATCATTAATTGTTCTTGTTTAATTGGATTTTTAAAAAACCTTTTAATCCTCTATTGAAGGAGGCTGAATACAGTACTTAAGAACTGCTGTAGTTAATTACTCACTCTAAATTCATTGAGGCAATTCCTTAATGACCATTGTTCTTTGTAAAGTTTCAGAGGCTCATGGATTTGGAGCTGGAAGGGACAGTAGAGGTCATTTAGTTGCACCCTCTCATTTGACAGCTGAGTAAAGCCAGATAGTTGAAGGGACTTGCCTGGGATCACAGAGGCAGGAACTTGGATGGGAAAATATTTTGGAATTTAGCAATCCATCGCAATAAGTGGGCTCTTCTTTTTATCATTTGTCTTTATTTGATGTTATAATTCCATAATATTTATTTCTCAGGCAAAGGATACGTATTTTGTCCCCAAATTAAAAATGTAATATTAAGAATAAAAATGTCAGTTACAAAGTTATTCTCTAAATCGCTGATAGATCTATAATTTTATCAGTGTGGTTATTACCCACAAGGATAAATATTAAAAAAAAATTTTTTTTGGAGGGGGAAAGGCAAGACAATTGGGATTAAGTGACTTGCCCAAGGTCACACAGCTAGTAAGTGTGTCAAGTGTCTGAGCTCCGATTTGAACTCAGGTCTTCCTGACTCCAGGGCTGGTATTCTATTCACTATGCCACCTAGCTGCCCCAATGATGAATATTTTAACTTATCTGTGCCTGTCCACCTTGCATAACTCTTGTCCATGTCCTTCCATAAATTAGCCCTAAATTATCCCTTATTCTTGCCACACATCTATTATCTCTTTAATTCAGATTATTTCTTTGTTGACATACTTTGCACTGATTCTCTTCTGTAATTCCTTGTGGCAGTATGCTCATGCCCACCATGGCCTTTTACATTGTCCTTTGGTTGGTCATGAAATTGGATACTTCAGTTATTGGCAGAGTTTCATGATTTATAGTCTTTCAACACCATTGAAAGAATATGGATTCAATAATCTTCTCTATGTGATCACTCTGGATTACCTAATCACTCTTTGTATCTAACACAGTGTTAGGGACATATAGGCACTTAGCAAATGATTGTTGATTAGTTGATTAACTGATTTTAAAACGTTTTATTGTTATCTTTTGGTTTTAAAGTGAAGTCATTTCCTTTTATCCCTCCTTGGCCCCCCATTGAACCCTCCCCTATAGGCAAAGCCAACTTTATCTGATCTGTTTATTGTATTCCACAGCTATTGTTCCTATCCTTCTCTGAGAGGAGGATGAGTTTCCTCATCAACCTTCTAGGACTTAAGTCATTGCAATTTATTAGAATTCAACTACTTTTTTGGTATTCTTACTATTTACATTATTGTAAGCATCCTGCTAATTATACTTGGTTCTGTTTTCTTTATTCAATATCATTTCATAAGAGCCCTTCCATTCTGAATCTCTTTTTTTTTTCCTTATGGCATATTTCCCAATCGATGGGCACTTATTTCGTTTTCAGATTTTTGTTTCATTTTGTTTTTTGATTCCACAAAGAGTGCTGTTATAACAACTTTGAAAGCCTTAAGAATGCAGATCAATGCCATGACCAAGCAGGACTCTAGATCAGTGATGAAGCATGCTACCCACCTCCTGAGAGTGACGAACATAGGGTACAGAATGAGAAGCCTATTTTTGGACACAGCAAATGAGGAAATCTGTTTTGCTTGACTACACATATTTGCTACAAGGGCTTTGTTTTCGTTTTTGTTTCTATAATGAAGAGGGGAGGAGGTGGGTAAGAGAAAATAGATTTTGTTAATTAAAAATAAGTTTTAAAAAATGGAGTGCTCTATGAATGTTATATATATATATACACACACACACACACACATATATATATATATATATATATACATATGACCTTTCTGTTGTTGACCTCTGACTCTGATGATTTTTTAATGCTTTATAAGTCTGATAGACACTTTGCTGAAATATATGCAAGACATATGGAAGGTAGTTTCACTTGTAAATCTGATACAGGTATGACCTTAATTGGCACATATAAGAGAGATTTAATATAAGTATCTTTTATATTAATCTTGTAAATATAAATATTTATATTTTTTGGCTTTACACCCAATGGGTTGTTATTGTTCTTCAGCTGTTTCAGTCATGTTCAACTCTTTGTGACCCCATTTGGGGTTTCCTTAGCAAAGATACTGGAAGAGTTTGTCATTTCTTCCTTTAGTTAATACTATAGACAAGGAAACTGAGTCAACACCGTTAAGTGTCTTACCCAGGGCCACACAGCTAGTAAGTGTCTGAGTCTGGATTTGGATTCAGAAAGATGAATTTTCCTGACTCCAGGCCTAGTGCCACCTAGTTGTCACCAATGTACCCAATTGTTAGAAATGAGCCAAGAAAGGGTTTACAAAAAGTGTCACCAACATTATAAGACTTAAAGTATCTGTAACACAAGGATATGTTGAGATGATGATAGTTCATCAGAATTTGTAGACCTCTCAATAAAATGTAGGCATCTCAGGAGTACACAAGCTTCTTGAGGGCAGGAATTGTTTAATTTTGTCTCTGTATCCATAGTGCCTAGCACTGTGTCTTGCACATTATAGGAATCTAATAAATGTCTGATGAACTGAATTAAATTGTAAAGGAACAAATTCCTTAATAACTTTAAATATGTATATGCATGAACATGTTAAAAGTAAAATATAATCCTGACACAAGAGGGAGCTCAGTAGGCATTCTACATTAAAATATAATCACCTTTCAGTGCCTTTCTAAAAGGACACTGGAGACAATATAGAGAGACATTATGGACAGAGCAATGAAATTAACAAACCAAAAAAAAAAAGAGTAAAATATGTGTTTAAAATACACATTCGGGCTTTTAAACCTTTTTGTGAACTTAGGAGGACATAAACTGAGACTGATGATTAAAAGATAGTGACAATATGGGGCTCACATAAAAGCTTATGGTGTTTTGTTTTAACTTCAGGCTGCCTAGGTTGTTCTTGCCTGCTGGAAAATCTGAACTCCTCCTCATCTTTCCAGGGTGACCGGAAGAATGTAGTACATTATCTTCATTCTCTTTTTTCTCCTCTTCCTCTTTGTCATTGTCATCAATAGAACTTCTGTAGCACACTTGCTATTAGCGGGGCACTAGGAAATTAAATATGCCAGCAGATCCCTGCCCTTGAAGGGTTTAGATTGTAGTGAGGGAGAAAGGCTAGGCAAGATTCAGCATGGTGAAATCAATATAGAGCCAGCCTCTGAGTCAGAAGGATTGGGTTCAAGTCTTACCACTTACACTCATTAATTATGAGACTGGGCAAATCACTTAAACCTTCCATGCTCTAGGCAACTCTAACAGTTACAGATCTTCATTCATGGAGACAGTCCTCCTGCCTCAAAGCTCTTTACATGGATGATATCATAGGACTGGACTAAAAAAATAGTAGCACTTAAGGCTAGGTGCCTAAAAAGGTAGTTCTGTGCCCCCTATTGTGGTGATATCTGGAATCTTGGAAGATCCAAGAAAGTGAAGGGAGAGCTGAGAAATCTGACCCCAATTCCTTAAACCTTTGTTGTGCATCTCTAGCAAGTCTAGCACTGGATCAGATGATGTAAGGGGAAGAGAAGAGGTGTGATGCCTGGCCCCTACTTCAAAGAGCTCTCCATAGAGCTAGATACATGAAGTCATTAGAAAATAATTAAGAGCTAAATTTTATGGTACCTTGATTTATCCCAACTTAGAAAGATGGGGAGTTACTGACTTTGTTCAGGAACAGAATGTCCTTCAGGCTCATGGAAAATTCTTTCTGATGGAACTGATTTGTTTAGCAACTCTTTATGGCATTTATCTTGTAATATTGGGTATTATGATTTTCTGTGTGAGTGTCTTATCTCCCTAGTGGTTGTATGCTCCATGAGGGCAAGATTGTACCTTATCTAAACATGGCATCTCCCTCAGTCCCTTGCACAGTGTTTGCCATGCTAGGTGGCTCAGTGGGTAGAATCTGGACCTGGAATCAGGAAGAGCTGAGTTAAAATCTGACCTCAGACACAAGCTGTGTGACCTAGGCAAGTCACTTCACCTCTGTGTACCTCAGTTTCCTCATATGTAAAATGAGGATAATAATAATACCTACCTCCCAGGGTTATTGTGGATCAAATGAGAAAACAATTGTAAAGTGCTTAGCACAATGCCTGGTGAATAGTGAGTGCCACTTGAAAGTAAGTTAGTAGCAGCAGCAGCAGCAGCAGCAGCAGCAGCAGCAGCAGTTGTTAGTTGGTTGTTGTTCTTCATTCTCTGAAGAGGATCAAAATGACATCACTATGTTAAAGTCAAGTTACAGTGTGTCTGACTGTGACTTGTCAAACCAATACAAGCTCATAATGCTCTATCACAGATCAGGCACAAATAGTCTGTATGAACATTTGGGGTGGATTCTCTAAATTTTCACATCTTGAGTTTCTTTTGAGATACTTCAAATCAGCTTTGGTCATTAGTAGTAGTAGTAGTAGCAGGAGGAGGAGGAGGAGGAAGCGGAGGTACTTAGTAAATGTTGTATAAATTTATTTGGACAGGTATTTATTAAATTGAATCTTTCCTCCACCCTAGGGAATGGTGTTCCTTCTGAACAAGGAGGTGAGAGAAGGTACTTCTGATCTACTTCTTGAGTAACTAGACCTGAGATGGCCAATTAAGCTCCCACTACACTTACATTCTGTCTTCTACCTCTATACTTACACTCTTTTTTCTATTACTGTTACATTTTTCATTCTCTGTTGTGGCTTCTTGATTGTCCCAGTTCAAATCAATTTGACTTTTTAGTACCTACTATGTGAAAGAAATGATTCTAGGCACTTGGAATACAAAGTAAAAAATGAAGAAGAACCTGCATTTAAGGGGCATATATTCTACTGGGGAAATGTAATATGTAATTTTGCAATGCAATATATAACATGCAAGGAGGTAATTTCACCCAGTCAACTAGCAATTATTATGTGCCTACTATGTGCCAGGCACTATGCTAGGTGATGGGGAGATAAGAAAAAGCAAAAAACCAAAAACCCAGAACATCAGTCTGAGCCCCCAAAGCATATACAAAAATCAAACAAAATGGGGGAGGGGGGAGAAGAGAAAGGAAGAGAAAGAGAGAAAACAGAAAAGAGAAAGATGGGGAAGAGAAAGAGGAAGAGAGAGAAAAGAAAGAGGGATGGGGAAGATGAAGAGAGAAAAGGAAAAAGGAGAGAGAGAGAGAGAGAGAGAGAGAGAGAGAGAGAGAGAGAGAGAGCAGGCATTAAAAATTGATGAGGTAGGGGGATAAAGAAAGGCTTCATGTAGGAGATAGCACCTGACCTGAGCCTTGAAGGGAGCCAGGGATTCCAAGAGGCAGAGGTGAGAAAGGAGAGCATTCTAAGGCACGGGGCATAGGACTTTAAATATTCTGTGCAGGGAAAAAACACGAATAGACCTCTTTAGCCAAAATAAAGAATGTGTGAGGGAGAGTAGAATGAATTTAGTTTAGCAAGATTGGAGATTGGAATGGGCTTTAAGTGTCAAACAGAAGAGATGTATTTTATTCTAGAATTCTTAGGAATTCTATTATTAGGATGTCACTGAAGATTTTGGAGCAGGGGAGTAACCTGATCAAGAACTTGTCCTTTAGGAAAATCAGTTGGGTAACTGTGCAGAAAAAAGGAAATTGAAAGCAGATATTCCAACTAGGAAGCTGCTGTAAACAGTCCAGGACAGAGGTGGTACAAATGTCTACATAAGGGTGGTAGCCATCTGAACAGAAAGCAGTGACAGATGAAAGTGATGCCATGAAGGCAGAATCAACACAGTTTTCAACTGACTTGAGGTATGGGAAAGGAAAGAGTTGAGGATGATTACAAGTTGGAAACTGGAACTCAGTGGTCCCATTTGGTGCTGGAGAAGATGGTGTCTTTTGCAGAAACAGAGAAATAAGGAAGAAAAGTATTTTGGGGGGGGGGCAAGATAAATTCCCAAAAGTCGCTTGTCTATTGCCTGGAACTGTACTTGCTTAATGACTTTTGATGGCAGCTGGCCAAATGGTCACTTTGCACATGGAAAATGTGAGTCTTATGTAGCAATTATTCCAGTAGATGGTAATAATAATAGCTAATATTTATATAGGGCTTACTATGTAAGGCACTGTGCTAGGTACTTTACAATGATCTCATTTGATTCTCAGAATAACCCTGGGAGGTAAATTATTATTATTACTGTGAACTCCTTGAGAACTACTACAACCCATGTTTTACAGATAAAGACTATTACAGATTATTTTACAGATAATATTACATATTACAGATGAGAACTATTATTATCCCCATTTTACAGACTGGGAAACTGAAGCAGAAGTTAAGTGACTTGCCCAGGGTCACACAGCGACTAAGTGCCTGAGTCACATTTGAACTCAGGTTTCCCTGAATCCAGCCCATAGTTTAAGTCTCTCTTTGTAATCCCTCTTCCTTATTTCTCCTGCAGTCCTCCCCGTTTAGGAGCCAGAAGCACACTTCCTTTTAGGGTGACTTGGAGACATTTATACTAATGTGCCTCCCAACATAGTAATAGGTGACATAGATTCTATTAGAATGTGAATGTCTTGCAAGGGATGGAGGAGGCGTCAGAAAGGGACCGATCATCTCCCAAAGTCCTAATGTGGTTATATAACCAGTTTTAAAACAGCCTTCAGGCTCTCCATTTAGGCTCACCATTTATCCAAATAGGGCAAGATAAAATACGTAGCTATCTGAAATGTCGCTATAATGTACATGCTTATCATCACTTCAAGCAGCTTCAGATGGCCATAGGAGAAGTGAAGCGTGACAGCAGGAGCCCGGGCGTCTGCAGTTTTCAAGGCGCCTCAGTACGGCTCCTGAATGAGACGTGGAAAATGAAAACCGTGCGCAGTGTCGCAGACAATGGTAAGACACAGAAACAGATCTCGGCCGCTTTCCGCGGGCTGCAAGATCGATGAGACATTAGAGGGGAGCTGCTTCTGTGTACTTTGGCCACGCTGCCTTATTTTTCACATGGGGAGAATTAAAATCACACTGGACCAGGGGCGAACAGGGGGGGAAAGGCATTTTTGTGCGTCTGACCGATTTCTCCTTTGAGCAGATGGAGCAGCACTGTTTGTTTTTCTAGGTGGAATAATGTCGACGTTTCACACAAAAAAAACACAATCCTTTAGCCTCTATCTGGAAAGGAAATTGGACTAAAAACAACCCTGGTCCTAGAAAACAGTCTCATGCCATTGCATATCACTCTTTATTTTTTTGCTTTTTGGAGGGCAATTGAGGTTAAGTGACTTGCCCGAGGTTACACAGCTAGTGTGTGTGTATGTGTGTGTGTGTGTGTGTGTGTGTGTGTTAAGTGTATGAGGCAGGAACCGAACTCCGGTCCTTCTGACTCCGGGGCCCGAGCTTTACTCACTGTGCCACCTAGACGCCCCGCAAATCAATCTTGACTTCAAACTCTTCCTTAGAAGCTAGCTACTCTAGCCATTGCTGAGGGGGAAGGAATTAGAGAAATGCAAACAAACCTTTGGTCTTGGTGAATTAAGGAGAGGCTTAGTTAGCATACAGAATAAGGGAGTAAAAATTCTCACCTTTCTCTATCCTAGTTAGAACCTGTCTGGAGTACTGTATTAACTTTTGGACACCAAACTTTTCGCCCTCATTCCTTTATATATATATATATATATATATATATATATATATA
>NW_027185887.1:10076240-10093330 GCF_028583685.1 Petaurus breviceps papuanus
GGGGGGGGGGGGCTTTTATGGACAGTGCGACATAGTCAGGGATGCCAAGGATACCAGAGACCGAGAAGGTTGTCATTGGCAAACATTCCCTAGTCCCTGGTCATTCATCTGCTCACTCCTGGTTGTTCATGAAAGTTGTAAATATGGTAAAAGAAGAGTTTGGGGACCAGGGTAAAGACACAAAGGTTAAGAGTTAGGACACAGAATAGCATTTTCATAGAAGGGCAGGTGAGCCTAGAGCTAGTATCAACTCTGCAATGGGAAGCATGGACCCTGAAGGCTTGAAGATATTGTTGAGGATACTTTTGGATGGTAAGTAGTAAATAGTGGTGTGCCTTTGAAACTTGGATACAACATGACAAGTAGGAAAAGGAAGGGGAAGGGAAGAAGGAAAGGGATGATGTATTGATACCAGGAGTAGGTTGGTCTAGCTATATTGGCTTGACTCTGGACCCTGACAGAGACAATTGGAATGAACGTCTTTGCACATTCCCTCTGATCTGCTACTTCCTTCCATGTTTTTTGGGGGGTTATCATAATGCTGGAAATCAGGTCTCAACATGACAACATTTTCCAGGACTATGAAGACTTTGGAGGAAAAGCTCAGCAAAATACAACTTTCTAGTTGGAAACCAAGCCTGATAGAACAGTTTATGTTCCTTAGATGTAGATGGGAAAGGGGGCTTGACCATCTCTGTGGGACATGCTGAAAGGGAATACTGAGGCCATTGCCCTTCATCCAGGTTGTAAAGAGGAGAGGACAGCACCACTTACTAGGAAGCCCTGGGCTTTTGTCTGAAGATGGGCAGCTGTGTCTTCTCCTTCCTGAATTATCTCCTTCTCTACTTCTATAGGAGCCTGGCTTCCTTCAAGGCGAGTGAACTTCTAGCTGGGAACCCAGTGCAAAAACAAACCTTTAGACAAATGGAAAAGACTTAATTGGGGATGGAGATAAGATTCTGTTTGAATGGGCTAGTCAAAGGCCTGCAATTTACCTTGTGTTTATCTCTAGCCCAGTATCATTTTCTTGAAAGGACTTCAAACCATTTGGGTCCCCTCTGGTAGGGCAGTCTTGATAAAGCAATTACAGGACAGATGTAGTGATACCTCTATCAGTTTTCATCAAGTATTTCAGGCCGCTTTTCTGTTGACTATTCTCGGTATCCCCAATGTCTATCTGGAAATCGTCTAATTTGGCCATGTGTCACCACGTACCCATTCTCTTAGCCTAGAACTCCGCTCTGGAGCTCAGTCATTTTGCAAGTGGATAGCTTTAAGTTGGGGGGACATAAGCCTTGGTGGACTATGCAAATGCAGGCTGATTCCTGGATTTTATTAACCATTATCTTTATGCTGACTTGCAAAGTATTTAACCACTTGTCCATCTATCTTTTTGTGAGAGATAGAAGGTAGGCACACGAGGCATTTTTCTAGCTTGCAGTAAATTGTTTTATTAGACTAAGGCATCCCTGTCACTTTTATGTAATTAGTTTCCCTCATTTTTCACCCTAGGTGAAACAATGAAAACATCCATACTAGCTCTGCTTCATAAAGCTTTGTTCTGGGAACCAGAATGAAGTGCCCAAGTTAAAATTTTACTAAATAGAAAATGTTACTTTCTCTTCTTTGTCTTGGCTTGTGTACTTAAGGGGGAGGGGTTTGCTATTCCTTTCCACTAATCTCCCCTTTGCTTCCCTACTCTCCCTTTCTCCAAATCAGTTTCTCTTATCCGTAGTCAAAATACCACCCAAACAAGCCCCAGAGGCTGTTTATTTTTCAATTAGCAGTGATTAAGTGACTCCCCAGGCACTGATTGACCTAGAGAAGCTTCAGGTTGATTTAGTCCAGGGGAGTTGCTTCACAACTACCAGAAAACTTGTGGAAAGGGAAAGGACACAAATCAATTAACCTAATGGCTTCTTTCTCTGCTCTCTGTAAGCCAGGAGAAGTTAGTTGGGGGGAGGGGATGGTGGGAGCCATAGTTCCTTTTAATGAATATTTTGTTGAATAGACTACCAGTTGTAAAATTTCAGACCACGAGGAAGTTTATACACAATCCAGTTGAACCTCCCTTATTTTACTGACAAGAAAACATATCCAGAAAGGTGGTGACATGCCTACTCTTACCTGTTCAAGGATATGTCTAAACTCTCTAATTGATAGGGGACACAGAGTTTTGAATCCTACATCCTCAACTTCCCTTCAGTAGTAATCTAACTACAACAATAAAAGCTAAGCTTCAGTTGTTGGACCCAGAAGGAGCTGGATTACTTACCTTCTCCCTCTCTGCTAAGGTGTTCCTCTCAGCTCTAGCTTCATGCACAAAGACAAAATTCAAACCTGAGGGAAACTGGTCTTTAAAGAGAAGATTCTGTCACTGTTGTTTGACTTTACATACCCTTATCCTGGAACCTTGGAGAAAATTACTTAAAGCTTAGATTTTTGGCTCATGTCCAGGGTTTCCCCAAAGTGGGAAGTAGAAAAGGTATTTAACATACAATGTAAATTACATATGGGATAGTTATTTATTTTTCTTCACACACACATATTTAAAACACACAGGACACACAAATACTCCATCTTCTTATCTAGCTGTTCATTTAACTTCACAATTAGTGAATTAATCAACAAGTATTTATTAAGCCCTGACTATGTGTCAGTAACTGTGCTAGGTGCTAGAGATACAAATACAAAAGCCAAAATGAAGCTTACAATTTAACAAAGGAGACAACATGTGCATATAGAGATATATGCAAAACAGATTCAAGGTAACCTTGGCAAAGTCAGCGCTAGTGGTTGGCAGACTAGGGATAATACCAGGGATAGTAAAATTTGTTTGATCTTTCCTGAAGGGTTATTATGGAGAAATAAAAACCTATACAAGCAGAATTTATTACTCATATATGGGCCACTGGAAGAACCAGTCAAATAATTTCACCAGTGAATGCAGTGGTTGTCTTCACTGTGAGCACATTTTTCAAAGGTTGTTTAATTCCCATCTTGACACAATATCTATTCTTCTATCTAAGGATCTCCTTGGAGCATAAAAAATATCAAATACTAAACTTGGAAAACCTATCTCACCTCAATGTTGAAGTGCTGAAAATGTACTAATTGGAAATTTATTATATTTCTCTTTTCTAGAGGAAAGTTAGAGTTGGGGATATCTTGATTAGAGCAGATCTCGCGTTGACGGTCACTTCGGAATTCTCAGTATAGATGACAGAAAAATAATTGTACAGTTTAACAAGGATACCTTCCCTCAAAAAAAAAAAAACAACTGAATCTAGCAAAAGGATTAAGTAATAATATCTGATAATGTATGCACCACTGTAACCCCAGAGACTCCCCACCTTTCTGCCATATGAGATTTTAAAGGGCTTCCAGGAGTTAGAGTCCCTTCAAACTCTGCCCCACCACCCCTACAACATTCATATTGGAGATTTGGGGATACATGGCAGGTCAGTGGGAAAGATATCTTTGAGCAAGTGGGGCCTTTCATCACCCAATCCTCTTCCCAGTGGTGTGGAGAAAGCATTTTGTTGCCAATTACAAAATATCTCATGCACTAATTTATATCTAGATGATATCTGAGGTCCTTTAATCTTTAGATCCTATGATCTGAACCATCCATGACTATTGTGTTTTTCATTTTTTATTATTCCACAAAAAGCAGAACATTTAAAATACAGCTACTTTATACAATCCAGATTATAGCAGTATGGTGAATGAAATGACTAAATGACATTTTGTGTGTGTGCACATATGCAGAGATTTATGAGGCCTCCTGTGCCACATCTGAAAATGTTTTTCATAAATGAGTAAAGTTTTCCCATCCATTTTTATGCAAAAGCATGATCTTGCTGTGTTTGAATTCAGTCATTTTGAAGATTCAGTACAATTTAAAAGATGTTAATGAAACATCTGCTGTGTACCAGTTGTGCTGCTGATTGGGTCACCAAAATGAACAATGGCCAACATGGAAAAATTCTTATTCTCAAGAAGCTCTAAGAAGGTCCAATAAAGGAAATATATGTGTGTATATATGTATGTATGTGTGCGTATTCAGTTGTGTCCAACTTTTCATGACCCCATTTGGGGTTTTCTTGGCAAAGATATTAGGGTAGTATGCCATTTTCTTCTTTAGTTCATTTTACAGATGAAAAACTGAGGCAAACAGGGTTAAGTGATTTGCCCAGGGTCACACAACTAGGAAGTATCTGAGACCAGATTTGAACTCAGGAAGATGAGTCTTCTTGACTTCAGACCTAGCACTCTATCTACTGTGCCAGCTAGCTGCATGTGTGTGTGTATGTATACATACATATATACATACATACCTATGTATCATAATTTACAAACCTCCATTGATGTATTCACCTTTGGCAGTCTACCAAAGTCCACATAATTAGTCCAAAGAAAGATTTAATGAATATAATAAGAACAGTGACAATAAAACATTTCTCCCCATAAATACAGACATCATCCTACAGACAGACATACAGGAAATATATATGCATGTGGGATACATGTGTGGAGAAGAAGATGTAGAGAATATCTATGAGTAGAGAATTTACATGGAAGGGTACACAAATAGAGAACATGTGTAGCCAGGATACATGTGTGGAGGGGTACACATGCAGAGAACATGTGTGGGTCAAGTTCATGTGTGAAAGGACACATACAGGGAACATGTATTAACATGTTTAGTCATGAAAGACAAGGTCATATTTCTTTTTTTTTTTTTAAGCAATCAGGGTTAAGTAACTTGCTCAAGGTTACACGGCCAGTTATTTCTGGGTGTGGTGCTAAGTATCGGAGCCTGGATTTGATCCCCAGGTCATACCGACACTGGAGCCCAGTGCTCTTACTCGCTGAGCCACCTGGCCACATTTATGACACCAAGGTCATATTTCTAATGCTTCTAATGATATCATTGTACTGTTTTTATCAGACTTGCTCCCCAGAGCTCCATTGGCTACTGCTTCCCCATCAATCCCAACCCCATTGCTTCTGTGGAAGTCATTGGCTAGTGAGTGTTATTTCTTCCTCAGGAAAAGAATCGACTTTGCCATGAGATTTAAATTGGAAGCATGGAGGCTTAAAAAAATAGCTCTTTTAGAAAAGTAACTGCTCGTCTCAGCTCCAGAACTAGTAAAAATCCTATGTGAAGAAAAAAAAAATCCTTTTCAACCTTTTGGTTGAACTGGACGGACTGCCTGGGTCCTTTCAGACAGAATATTGACTCCAAACTCCAGTCAAATGGGAGATTTTTTTCCCCTGGAGCACCAAAAACACCTGTGGTACTTTACTTAGAACAAAGAGCAGAGCGACTCCTAACTAAATAGCCATCACCCTCAAATTTAGCTTCCTCCCCAAAACTTCTATGTCCTTGGTCTTGTATCTCTGTGGGTGACTCCTCTAGAATAAGGTTAACATTCTGTATGCCTCTTAATCTCTGACGACTAGGCTGTCCATAGCCTTGGTCTCTATAGGGGATATTCACTCAACATATTGCTAATGGCCCTGAGCATCCAAAGTCCCCTAGTTTCTCAAGTCTATAATCTCTCTGTCTCTCATGTAGAGAATTGGGTGGAGAGAAAACCACTGAGACAGAACCTGGTGCTGGGGGAAAAGTTCATCATCTCTCCTACCAGTCACTTTTCTGGTCTTTCATCTGTATATATAGTCCTATAAGTACTGGATTTCAACTTCTCCCTGTATGTATAATGGGTGTGTATGGTGAGTGTAATGGAAACAAAGGAAAGATTGGGTCAAAGTTCTCTAAGGAATTGAGATGGAAAAGTTCAGTTTTAGCTAAAGGAATCAGAGAATGCTTCATGAACACTTACTAAATATCTATTTTATTCTGGGCACTGGAGATACAAAGACAAAAAAGAAACAATCCATCCCTCAAGAAGTCTACTGGATGCATATAACATGTAAGTATTATATAAGTATTATGTAAATATTATATAAGCATATAACATAAGTAAATACAAAATATATATGAAGCCATTTTGAGAGGGGCATAACACTAACGGTTGGGAGAATTAGGAGGCTGAGTGCAGTTGATGTTTGAGTTGTGCTTTGAAGAAAGCTTAAGTAAGAGGTGAGGAGGAAGTTCATTCTAGACATGAAGGACCCACCTGTGCAAAGGGAAGGAAGGTGATGGGAAATTAACTATAGAGAAGAGTTGGCAAGTCAGTTTGGACTAGGGTGAAGATTTTTTTTCAGTCAGAGACAAAGTTTATTAAAACACTAGGTGGGGTGGGCAAGATTTTAAGAATCTGTGCTATTGGCTAGATTTTAAGAATCTGAGCATTTGTGACATATATTTTTTTTTTAACACAAAAAAATAGGGCAGCCTACTTTTTTTTGGTTTTTATAACTTTCCTTTAAAAAAATTAATTAGTTTTCAACATTAATTTCCCCAAGATTTTGAGCTACATGTTTTTTCTTCATCTCTCCCCTTCCCCCACCCGAAGATGGCTTCCAATCTGCCCTCCCTTCTATCATGCCTCCCCCCCTTTATTCCCTTCCCCCTTACTTTCTTGTAGGGCAAGATAGATTTCTGTACCCCATTTCCTGTATAGCTTGTTTCCCAGTTTCATGTAAAAACAATCAACACTTGTTTTTAAAACTTTGAGTTAGAAGTCCTCTCCCTTCTTCCCTCCCCACCCACCCTCAATTGAGAAGGCAGGCAATTCAATGTAGGTTATACAGGTGTGGTTATGCAAAACACTTCCATAATGGTCATGTTGTGAAAGACTAACTATATTTCCCCTCCATAGGCTGAAGATTTAATAAAGGGGTTAAGATGGGATGCCTAGAAAGATTGTCGTGAGCTACAATTGTGGAGAACTTTAAATTTTAGGTTAAGGATTCTCTATTTTATCCTAAAAACAATGAGCAGCCTTTGAAGGTTTTTGAGATTAAAGGTGTTATGGTCAGTTCTGTGTTTTAAGAATATCAGTTTGGAAACAATATGGACAATAGGCTGGAGAGCAAAGAAGCAGCCTCCAGTGAGGAGGCTGTCAAAATCTGTATGAGACATGATCAGAGCCTGAACCATCTAGTGATCTTGTGAATGGAGAGAAGGGGGATGTGAGATATGCTATGAATGTATAATTGACAAGACTGGCAACTGATTGGATAGAAATGGCAGGGTGAGGGAGCGAGAAGAATCAAGGATGATTTCAGGGTTGCAAAGAACCACGAAAAAAGGTAAAGAAGAACGGAAAGTAGTTTACAGGAATATGACTTTAGTGAGGTTAAGATTATGTATTTTATGTCTGTAGTTTCATAAAATGAAATGGTATACTTCATGCTAACTTCTAATTTTTTAGCCTGGCATTTAGATCTTCCCAGAGTCTGATCTCAATGTGCCTTTCTGTATGGACTTTAATCTTCATCCAGATTAGTTTACTTAACTCTCTCATCCAGAGATGATGTGACATTAGTGTCCACATCATCAGGAGCCAAGGACAGATTGGATTCACAGTCCAACAAGAGGAACTATACTGTGCTTAAGGAGAACTTTTTGAGCACCTTTTGAAAGGGAGAAAAAGACTTGCAGAAACCAGAAACTACAAGTTACCCCTTTTCACATGTGCTCTCTAAGCTTGAGCCCACTTTCCCCTGGATTCTGCATGTACTTGAGGGGAGTATGTTGTTGACTTTGGGGGAGGGGGGAGGGAAATGGCATTTTGTACCAACTATTCTGATGTACCATCTTAGAAAATTCTCTTTCTAAAAAGTTACATAAGTTAGGTTGACTAAAAGATTATTAACTGATAATCTTGGGAAAAAGAATACTTGTGGGGTTTAAGCCAATAACACCTCAGAGACACTCCTGGAATCCTGAGGGGGAAATGTATCAAGCCTTGTTCTGAGAACTTCACTCATTGAGGGTGGGGGTTGGAATGAAGATACCTTAGAATTTATATGGACTCCACAGGCCTACTTGTTTTACTCACGTGCAACCTTTTGTCTCTTTTCTTTGTGCCTTTATAGTGGCTATCTATCTCCCATACCATATCTCCTTACTCATCTCTGCCTCTAAGAATCCCTAATTTCCTCCAGCTCCCAGCTACTAGTACCTTCCCCTCTATGAAGGTCACTGAGAAAAAGTGATTATTTCTCTACTATATTAATAGTCAATTATTGGATTAGGAATAAGATTTTCCCCTTTCCTTTCCTCAATTAGAAATCAGACCCTGTAGATTATTCAGGCAGTCTTTGAAGTTCAGGGCTCATAAGGGGATGAAATCTTGAAACCAACTGAAAAACTCAGATCTGATCCAAATTGATGGATTCTGGCCCATTTGTTTTCCTCAGGCAGATCTGGGTAAAAGTGGATTCCCCCTTTTGTTTAGATTACCGTAGACAGTGTGATATGGGTGTGGATAAGTCTCTTTGACCAAAACTGAGTGATCAGAGTCACGTCCCCTAGAACCTCATTGGAATAAGCCTACTTATTGATAATATTATAATTTTATTATTATATTATATATATTATATATTAAAATGATATTACTATATATATTATATATAGTGATAATATTATCATTATAATAGTCATTCTCTCATTTTTTGTTAACCAGAGTTGATTTCTACCCTTAGGTACACCACTCTTTCAAGGGCATTTATAAGCATTGAGTGGGTTCCATGAGGGTGTCTTTGGGATTCAAGAATGCCACTGACCCTTTTGTTAATTATATACCAGCATGATTAATAAAATGATTAATTAAGCAGAAACTGTCTCTCAGACTCTTTATACATCACTCTGTATGTATTTTGTTTATACTTATTAATGCACGTGTTGTCTCCCTCATTAGAATGTTAGCTCCGAATATCAGTCACTAGTTTTGCTTTTTATTTATTCCTAGCACTTAACTTGGGGTTAATTACATAGTAGGTGCCTAATAAATGCTTTTCCATTTATTGATTGATGTATGTCTTCCACCCCTTGTCCGCCACTAGACTGTAAACTCCTGGAAGTCAGGCATCATCTCATATTTTTTAGCATCCTTTCAACAACTAACATTGGACCTTACATATAATGGGCACTTAGCAAATGTTTGTTAAATGTAAATTATTGAATGTGCAATCAACAAAAATTCATTGAGTAATCTAATACTCATAATCTATACAAGTAAAAGCATGCAGATGCTTATAAATAGGAACTTACCTTCTAGCAGAGGAGAGAAGTTGAACAAAAAAAAATCTTCCAGGAAATAAATGGCATCATTTGAATGATAGGCTCTAAAACAAGGAATATTAGGGCTGCAAGGAAACTTAGTTGCATGTAATACATTCTCATAATTTTACAGATAAGAAAACTGAGGCCCAAGGACATTCATCAGCTTACCCAAGTGTAATGTAATGCCAAGCAAAGGCAACTTCCCAAGGTTCAAAATACCAGCATAGGTGCTCTCCATTTTATTCAGTGACCAACCAAGAACAGAGAAGATCAAAACATGACATCATTCAAAATACAGCATTTACTAAGTGTGATTAAATAATCTCCAAGTACTACCCCACCCCAGGACCTTCCATTCATTCAATCAATTACAAAGTCCCTGTTCTAAATACTACTCCACCCCTAGGCTGTACCTTTATTTAGTCCACCACAAAGCCCCTCTTCTCAAATGGAGATTAGTTTCCAATCTAAGTAAAGTACATTCATTTGTTCAACCATAGAACACAAAAAGGTCAAAAGTTCCCCACCCCTGGAATCACAATTGAATCTACCCCAGAGTTACATCAAGTTTAAGCACAGCACTTAATACCCAAATGGAGGTCTTTTCTTCATCTTGACACTAGGCAAGTTCTCAGCAATCTTAGTTCCTGGGGAGACAAGGCTTAGCAAGGCCACAAGATACATTGCCAGTCTCTTCATTAATTCATCCTCTGTCTGTAGAACAGTCCTAGAACCCCTGAAAACATTAGCAAAACCCTCTCTCAGGATTTCTGTAAACAGACAACAAGAAAATCCTTCTTCAGGGCTTCTGAACCAACAAAAAGGTTCCCAGACCCCTGCAACAACAGCACTGTCCTTCACCAGTGGACAGTATTCACTCTCTGTCTGCAGGACAGTCTCAGGAGCTCTTAGCCAACAGCCAGGTTCCAGGACTTCTTCAACAAAAGGACTGTCTTTCACCAGTGGACAAGTCTGGCAAAACATCATCAAAACAGACAGACAAAGTACCAGCAAAACAGCCATGTCTCCTCAGTCCTTGGCAGCTCTGGGGGCAGGTCTCAAAAGTCCAGGGCAATTCAAAGTGGCCCCCAGCAATTCTCTCAGTCTCTCTCTCTGCCTCCAGGAGGGTGCTGCTTCCAAAAAGTTCTTCTGCCTCTCTCTTGTCTCTCCAAAATCTACGTCACCAGCTCCTCCCAGTTCAGGACTCTCTTTTCACATCAACAAGTCCACCCCACAGGTGGGACTAACAAGCTCTGGGTTTTAACACAATCAATTTGAAAACCAAGCCAATACAGGGGAATCTTTATATTCCATTACTATCACACCAAGGTCACACAAGGGGTTAATAGAATTTAGATTTGAACCCAGGTCTTCTGATTCCAAAGCCACTACACCTTCATAGCTGTTGCTTTAATCTCCTTATTTTACAGGTGAGGAAACTGAGGCTCAGAGATATAATGCCCAATGTCACAATGACAAGCAATGTGATGATATATTGTCCCATAGATAAAATGAGCCAAAGAAAATCAGAGAAGGGAAATATGACTTCTAATTAGGCAAGCAGAGAAGGCTTCATGAAGGAAGTGAGGTTTACACATGAAAGGTGGGAGAATTTCAATGTGTGGATAGAATTCAAGGAAAAGGGACTGTTAGCATAATCCTAGAAGCAGGAAATTTCAAGGTGTTTGGGGGAGAGAGAATATTGGGGAAAACAATCTAACTAAAGCGGGGTGTTACTTAGAAATGAATTGTGAGACATAAGGCAGAAAAAATAGATTTGAGCTTAATTGTAGAGGGCCTTGATTAGCATAGTAATTTTATTCTGTTCATCAATGGAGAGATATTGAAGGTTTTTGAGATGAGGAGTGTCATGATAAAAGCCATGTTAAATGCCATACTTCAGTATGATAAGATTTTAAATTTAGAACTGGGAGATACCTTACAGGTTATAGAGTCAGACCCCCTCATTTTATAGCTGAGGAAATCAAGTCCTAGAGAGGTCAAGCAGCATGCCCAAGGCCACACAGAGAGTTCATGGTGGGGCCAAAATTCAGATGCACCTATCCCACTCCAAATCCAGCCTTCTTTTCATTACTTCATTCTGTCTCCCTTAATAGCAACACTGAAAAGAACACTGAATTTGTAGTCAAAAGACCTGGGTTCCAGTCCTGTCAATATCACTTGGGTAACCTTAGGCAAATCATTTAGGATCCCTGAGCCTTAGTTTCCTCCTCTGTAAAATGGAGATAATACTTGCACTGCTTGCCTCATGGGATTGTCATGTTGACCTCTACCAAATGAGAGACAATGTATGTAAAGTCCTTTGTACCCGTAAATCACTAACCAAATATCAGCAACTATTAATGTTATGGGTCTGTCATTTACCAGAAGGTTCTGATATCCAATGCTATTTCCTATAGGGAGGCTAAAATGTCTCAGCAAACAACTTAGATACTGTCATTGGATAGTAGCTTTCACTGAGCAAATCATCAGGGCCCTGGGGGTATTAAGTGTTTAAGTCTATGTAGGTTAGATGCCTCAGTCTTTTGGATGGGCATTTAGCCTAAATCAGGGTGAAATCTATTTGAATTTTCTGTGAAGTTATGTGGATTTCATGGTGAGAGTGATGGTTGTATAAAATCCTATTTATGGGGGAAAGCATTTGCTGGGATTTATTTTTCCCAGAATGGTAGAGTCTGAATCAACAGTCATGGACACCTCAGGCATGTTAAAAGATGATAGGGTCATAGATTTAGAGGTGAAAGGGAACTCTGATGCCACCTAGTCTAACCCCTTTATTTTATAGATGAGGAAACTGAGGTCTAAAGAGGTTAAATGGCTTTCCCAAAGCCACACAGATACTATTTTTCTAAAGTGGGATTTGAACACAGCACTTTCTGAGTCCAAGTCCTGTGCTCCATCCATCACACAACATGCTACCTTTCTATTTACCCATTTGGAATTAATTGACCACTGGTCTCTTCAGATCCAAGGTCACTGATGGGGCAGGTTAGTTTTTGTGCTCGACAAATGTTAACAGTGAGCCTTTCAAGCATGGAAAATGCTTATCCAAGCAGAGAAGAATGGGTAAAATAGCAGAGCTAATACCACACTGGTTAATGTATCTGCTCCTGTCTCAAGGGTTTTATTCTGAAAATCTACATCTGTTAAAGGTCATCTCCAGCCCTAGAGCACATGAACCAAGCCTGCCAACCCCCTGGTGGTGACATGCTCCACCTAATTGCATGCTGCCCTCTTCCTGACAGCTCTTTTTGTCTGAACAAATGCTTGATTCTTCATAATTGTCTGAATTGAGAGTCTCACAATGCTGAAATGCTGGTGTGACTGAAACAAGCAGACAGCCACCCTGTGAAGCAATATCATTAGCCATATTAGCGCTTGTTTGCAGGTTGCTACAATTGTGTAAAGGACCAGCTAGCAATCTGCTTTGATGCAGAATGACATACATGTTCAATCAGGACATGACAGGGTGGTGTGGATGCTGGTGCCTTCCTCCCATACACTCTGATACTGAGGTTTGGAGCATAGAATCAGAGAACCATTGAATGGAAGCAGGGAAGGACCTTGGGAATCATGCTTGCTCTGAATTTTTTTCTGGCTGCATACAAACAATCAGGTTAATAGCCTTTTGAGCCAATCCTTGAAAAATAAGCACAGTGCCTATTTTATTAAAGGAATGATGAAAAATCTAGTGGGTTTGCCTTTCCGTTGTTGGAGCTGGTGTTATGAATAGGTAGAATTAACACCCACCTATTTCAGAACCTCAGGAATGCTTTTGCTTCCCTATCCTACCACTCAAATTAAATTCTTGCTGGCCCATGACTGACATTTTTTAAAACCAGAAACAAAATTTTCTACTTTACTAGTAGAGATAAAAATTAAAATACAATTAATCCTGAACTCCGCTCGTTAAATCAAACCAAGGTATGTTAAGATAACTAATATTAATGTTGGAAAGGAAAACTGTGCATATTTTGCAGGGCCTTGAATGCCAAGCAAAGTATTTTGAACTTTATTTTCTAGAAAATGGGAAGCTTATTGGGAGAAAATATTTTGTTTGGAAGGATGGAAGAGGAGAGCATGAGGTCTTGGGTACCTAAAGGGGCTGGGTAGGGGAAGAGAGGGAAGGATGCTAGAGAGGAAGAAAATGGGAACAATTCAATTCAATAAACATTTATTAAACTTGTACTATGAGCCCGGAACTGTACTAAGTACTGGGGATAAAAAAGAGACAGAAGATAGTCCCTGTCCTCAAGGAGTTTGCAATCTAGTGGTTAAAGGAACAGATTGATTAAAAGAACCAGGCATGTTCAACCCAGAGTAGAGAAGAGTCAGAGGGGCTACACTAGCTTTCTTCAAATATTTAAAAGGTTGTCCTGTGGTGAAGTCACATTGTACCAGAAGGCAATGGATAGAAATCGCAAAGAGGACACTTAAGAGGTTTAGTGTATAGAAATAGCGTCCTAATAATTAGAGCTGTCTAAAAGTGGGTTGTCAAGATGAGTGACCTCTTGTCAGCTATATTATCATGTTGATTGCTTCAAGGATGGATTGGACTAGATGTTGGCTAGGGTCTCTTTCAACTCTCAGATTTAGGAATTCTATGAAAAGGGAGGCTCAGAGCCCTAGATGAAAAATTAACCAACTTCAGAATTATGGCTACAGCTGATTTCCACTTCTCTAGGAATAAAAAGGATGTTATGCTAAATTTGTAATTGTCTTTTATAATTTACAAAACACTCTTGCATAGATAATCTCCTTTGATCTTTGCAACTACCTTCAAGGTAGAGGTTCAAAGATTATACCTACTTTACTAAGGAGGAAAGAAAGAGCCAGCCATAAGACTCTTGGCTTTATATGTCTATAGACATATGCAAAAAATAAGTATAATAAACAAGGAGATTTAGAGATCTTAATGTAAAAAGATCAATTCTGCCTTCTAAGTATCATGGAGACTTTGATAGTGTGGCACTTGTGGTTGAAATAAAGCTACAATGAAAGTTTTTTTTTTTTTGGGGGGGGGGTTGGACGTAGAAATTTCTTCCCCAGCTACAGAGTGGCTTCTCATCTGGAACTTAGAATCTTAGAAAGTTGCCCAAGGACCTGAAAATTTAAGTAATCTGTCCATCATCACACAACTAGTATGTGTTAGAGGCAAGACTCAAACCGAGGGCTACCTGACTCCAAAGTCATCTTATTATCCTCTAGGCTACTCTGCCTCTCATGGAAGACAGAGAAAGAGGATAGTAAAGTTATATTTTATCTTAAGACATGCTGTATATGCTAACCATGTGAAGAAATCTGGGAACAACTGAAATGGGGAAGTATGGTGTAAGTATTAGGGTAATGGCTTGAGAAAGAAGAGGTGTCACAGGCTTAAAATAAAAGCAAATACTGTTACAGTTTTCTGAAAAAAGGAAAGAGAAGAGTTTGAAAACTTTAGCCAATGAGCTTGATCCACATTCCTTGAAAAATTTTTGGAATGCTTTCTTTCTTTTTTTTTTTTTATAAGCAATCGGGGTTAAGTAACTTGCTCAAGGTTACATGGCCAGTTATTTTTGTGTCAGAATGCTTTTTTAAACGGATAGTTTCTAAGTGTTTTGAAATGGAAGCAGTGATCACTAAGAGCCAGCATGGACTTTATAAAAAACAAGTTCTTTACTGAATAACTTCATTTTCTTTTTTTTTTTGGCAGTATCACTAGACTAGTATTACTAGATCAGGGAACGCTGTTGATAAATTATATCTTTATTTCAGCAAAGCACCTGACAAAATCCCTCCCACTTTTTCTTTTGGACAATATGAAGAGATATGAGCTAGATTATAGTACAATTAAATTCAGAACTGGTGGAATGATAAAAAATAATGGGCTGTTGTCAATTTGGAGGGAAGTCTCTGGGGAGATGCTCCTGGGATCACCCCTTGGTCCTGCACATTCTTATTAAAGACTTGCATTGATTGCATACTCACTAGATTTGCAGAGAACACAAAGCTGGGATGGATAGCTAATAAGTGACAGAATCAGGCTCCAAAAACAGTACCAGTTTAGGCTAGAAAGAATGGCTGAATGGGATAAGATTAAGGTTGTTGTTTCATATTGGACTTGTGATTTCAATTTTATAGGGCACTTCTAATAAAGAAACTCCCTTATCAACTCAGTTTGATTAGCTCACTTGCAATTTAGAATGTTAGAGATTTGCCCGAGGAACAAAACAGTAGATGTGAACTCAAGTTTTGTTGACTCCAAGGCCAACTTTCTATCCATTATACTATGCTGCATCTCTTAAATGAAATTTATAGGGTATAAATGGAATATTTTACATTTATGTTAAAAAATAAGCAATCTTACAAGTATAGGATGAGAGAGTCATGAAGAAACAGTAATCCTTATTAAAAATGATCTGGCAGTTTTAGTAAATGCAAACTTGACGTGAGTCAAGAGTGTGATTACTACTACCGAGGCCCCCACTCCATCCCCCAAGCTAATATACTCTCAGGCTGCATTCAATGCAGCATAGTGTCCAGAATTAAAGGTGAATATCATAGTACAGCAAGAAGGGCTTCGACAAATAGCATACACCCTCCAGGAGAGTGAATGTAATGGTGAGGGATTGGGGACTCTGTCATGACAAAGGAAGTAGGGAGCTAGAAGGACAGTTGAGAGTGGGATGGGGGAGGTAGAGGAGTCAGCACATCAGAAACTGCTTTTTCCATGTAAAACCAGAGTGAAAAATTATTTTTCTCAACCAGAAATTCCTGCCCTTTTACTTAAAGCCACATTTACCCCCCTCTCCTTTCCATCTTCCCTGGGAAATATTCTGGGTGAATTAGATTCTGAAAATTACAGCCTAGGAGATTTCACCCCAGCTGAAGCTGAAGGCCTAGAGAGTGCTCAGATTTGATGATCCTTTTCTGAATTTTTTTGAACCAAATGGTCGGCCTTCTCCTTGCTATCATAATCACCCCAGCCAGACCCAGTAAGCAGCAGCAGCAGCTGAAGCAGCAAGTGGCAACTTCAGATTAGATTAGTGCAACAGTTGTTACTGAACCATTTTCCAAGATAATATCTATAATTAGGGCATTAAAGGGAAATGTTGGCTTAGGCTCATATGCAGCAGATGTTTCTATGATATTGGCTTTGGCACTGCTCACTGCTAGTGATTGTTTTCATTGATGACAATATTTTCTTGTCCTGCAAACAACTATAAGCAAAGGGAAAAAAAGATTAATCAAAACAATCTGCTTGTTTTCATATTCCCAAGTTCCTTTTCTTTTCTACCAAGCAGGGGAACAGGCAAAGGCTGAACTCATTCTGTCTGAGCAGGAGGCATGAGTAAGGGGGATTTCTCCAGAGACACTCTGTTTCTTTCATGTTCTTGAAGACGATTTGATCAAGCTAAGACATTTATAAAAGAAAACACATTTCCGCTAAAATTGGGACATCAAATGCTTTGGATGTGTTGAGCTGTGCTTGATGACGCATTTATCTGGTTGATTTCCTGGGGTGATTTAAACCTACTTGAACATGAGATAGAGGGGATACTGGGTGGTCTAGTGGAGAGAGGATTAGACTGAATGTAAAGAGATGCATTCTAATCCAGACTCTCCTGTTGTATGTTGTGTGAACTTGGACAAGTTGTTTACTCTGTGCCTCAGTAAGTACATCTGCAAAATGGGAATACAATTATCTGACCTATCTCAAAAAGATCCTGAGGATAGAGCTATAATTGGGAATCTTAGTGTTCTGGGCAAATTGATTTTTCAGGGAGAGGAGGTTCTTCCTAACATTTTATACCTGATATATCTATATCTATATCTATCTATCTATCTATCTATCTATCTATCTATCTATCTATCTATCTAT
>NW_027185887.1:10093340-10096930 GCF_028583685.1 Petaurus breviceps papuanus
TATCTATCTATCTATCTATCTATCTATCTATCTATCTATCTATCTATTCATTCAGCCTCTGCCTGAAGACTTCCAATACCCCCGTCAAGGTAGCCCATTGTACTTTTGGACATCTTTAACTGTTAGAAGTTTGACATGTCATCAAACCTATATTTGTCTTTGAAATTTCTACCCATTGCACCTGATTCTTTCTTTGGGATCAAACTGAATGAGACTAATCTCTGTTTCACCTGAAAACCCTTCAAATTCCAGAATAACTACCACACCCCTCTGAGGTTTCTCTTCTCCAAGCAAACAACACCACCATTCCCCCCCAACAGCCCCCCCCAACCCAAACCAAATCTTTTCATCTCTTCTTATAAGATATGGACCTTTCAAGACCCTTCATCATCTAGGTTGTGCACTTCTATAAACTTTTTAGTTGATCGATATCCTTCTTAAACTGTGAGACCTAGATTTCACTTTCTTGTAAAAATGCTACCTGCTTGCTAATCATGGGATTTGAATGACATCCTTTTTCACATCCAGAAGTGTCCACAAGCTCACTCCTCCTATTCTCAACTTTCAAAACTCACTCATCCCTCTCTCAACTCAAAAAGCCCCTAATTTTTCCTCCAATTTTAAATTAGATGACCTAATCTTGTATCCTGGTTTATATCTTGTTAATTGTTTTCTTTTGATACATAAAAAATGTTTTCTCCAGTAATCAGGGTCCAGTACCAAGCTGAGGAGGCCTGGTCCCAATTTGTTATTCAATTAGCATGCATCGCTTAATAAATGGATATGCCCAGAAGCTCAAACCTTTGTTTCCTCAGTTATTTCAGATTTCTCCCGTCTCACACTATCAGTATTGTCTCACTTTTGAAAATGGGACAAGATATTTATATATCTTCAATTTTACAGCATCACTCTTGTTCTACACAGTTTTTCAAACTGAAAATAGCTTTATAATCATTTCCCCAAATCCTTTCAGTATCCTGGGATGCAATTTCTCTAAGCTTTATCACTGGACCTCATTGAGATGATCTTTTACCATTTCCCTACTTAGTTTGGGTTTCAATTCTATGTTTAACCATTTTTGTTCTATATTTCTATTTTAATATAATTCTCTTGGGGAGAGAAAACAAATTGAGGGTTGAGTAATTCTGTCTTCTCTCTGTCATCTGTTGTCATTGCCCCATCCATCCTGAGCAGCTGTTCTTTACTTTCTTTGATCTACCCCTTGCCTGTATTAAAGCTGAAAAAATATTTTCATTGCCTTTTGCATTCATCATAAATTCCAGCTTGTTCTGGGATTTCAAATTAACAATATTATTCTAATAAAATAGTGCTGCTTTTTAGTATTCAACCTCAGTTCCTTGCGTTTATATTTTGTACTGACCTTTACATTAAAAAAAAATTTATGGAATAAAATAAGCATTCCCATAACATAGTCCAATAAAAATATGATTTTCATGAAACTGCTAATCTACTATGCACAACTTGCTATTCCTTTCAAATAACACAAATGGGGTCGGTACGTAGCACAGTGAATAGCACACCAGCCCTAGTGTCAGGAGGACCTGAGTTCAAATCCTGCCTCAGACACTTAACATTTACTAGTCATGTGACCTTGGGCAAGTCACTTAACCCCAACTGCCTTGCCTTTCCCCCTCCAAAAAGCAAAAAAACAAAAACAAATATACAACAAAATTTTCATGTAAATTTCTTTTTCTTCTTCCCCCCACACTAGAGATGACTATCATTAGACACAAATAGGTGTGTATATATGTATATATGTATATATGTATATACATATACCTAAAATTACTTATACATAATGTACAATTATTCTACACATACTTTTAAAAATTCAAGTTGGTTGATGATTTCCTTGTAAAACCACATAGCTTTCTTTAGATACCTCACCTTGGTCTGTGATCAAAATATGTGGTTTTATCATTCAAATTTTGTTTTTGAAACTCTCTTATCACTCTTTAGATGATTTCACTTTTAATCTTAGGTCATGGACTATTTATTCCCTTTAATCTTGAGTATTTTTTATTTTGATAAGATAAACAACAAAATATTTTTTTAAAAATTTCAAAAAATTTTTGTTTATTATATTATATATTATAAATACATAAATATTATAATATATTGTGTATATTATATATTATAATATATAAACATTATACTATAATATATTTGTTTTATATTTTAAAAATTAATAATTTTAAATAAAATAATATTATTTAAATTGAGTATCAGATAATGCTCATTTGGATGCTCTGTATCTATTGTGAACTCTACCTAGGCATATATACTCAAAGAAGCCAAAGGCAGAAGAAAGATTCTATATTCACAGAAATTTTGTGATAGCAGAGAACCAAAAATAGCATTGATGATGTGTGCTCAAACTGTTCCTATGAGCCAACTGCTAAATTTTCAATGGGAGTGTTTTTACCACAGAAAACAGAAAATGCCACAAGTAAGGGCTTGACTTACCTTTTTGTTAATTTCTATACTCAATAAAATGATGAGAAAATGTCAATAATGTAAACTAATATACTGCCTACAAACATGCTCATGTCCCTCATCTTCCAAAAACCCTCACATGATCCTTCCTTTCCTGCTAACTCTTGTGCTATAGCTTCCTTTTGTGGTTAACCTTCTTGAGGAAGCTGTCAAAAATTGGTGTCCCCAGTTTCTCTCCTCTCATCCTCTCATTAATCCTTAAACTTCATCATTCTACTGAAACCACTTTCTCCAAAGTTACCAATGATCTCTTAATTGCCAAATCCAATGGACTTTTCTTAAACTTCAGTGTGTGTGTGTGTGTGTGTGTGTGTGTGTGTTTTGGAGAGCTGGTTTTTAAACATTGACCTACATGCCCATTAATTTGCAAATGGTAAGCAACAAATTGAGGCATATAAATGGATGAACTATGACTGTACTATTGGAAAAGGAAGAAATGAAGGAAATGAATATTTATTAAACACTTATTGGGCATCAGCCACTGTGCTAAGTGCTTTGCAAATATCTCATTTGATCTTAACCACAACCCTGGGAGACAGGTACTATTGTTACACCCATTTTATACCCAAGGAAGCTGAGGTAGATGGAGGTTAAATGACTTGTACAGAGTCATACAGATAGTAAGTTTCTGATGCCACATTTGAACTCCAGTCTTTTTGATTCCAGGTACATCTCTCTATTATCTGTATCTCTACCTGCTTTTGCTTGATGAATATGGAAAATTTGGGAGAGTTAGGTGGCACAGATAGAGCCCTGGGCCTGAAGTTAGAAGATTCATCTTCCTGAATTCAAATCTGGCCTCAGACACTAACTAGCTGTGTGACCCTGGGCAAGCCACTTAACCCTATTTGCCTTAGTCTCCTCATCTATAAAATGAGCTGAGAAAGAAATGACAAAACACTCCAGTATCTTTGCCAAAGATCCCAAATGGGGTCACTAAAAGTCAGACATGGCTGAAATGATTGAATAACAATGAAATATTTGGAGAAGCATGGGAAGATTTAAATGAACTGGTATGGACTAAAGTTAGCTGAATCAGGAAAATATAAAGAATGACTAGACAGGGGTGGGGA
>NW_027185887.1:10096940-10108149 GCF_028583685.1 Petaurus breviceps papuanus
TCCCCACCCCTGGACTAGAACTATACAAATGAAGCAAAAACAGCAACAAAACAAAGCTCAATGCTATGATTATAATGAACTTGCGACCAAGCTTAGCCTAAAGAATATAGGACAGAATGTGTCTCCCTCCCATCTTTGCAGAGGTAGTGGACTATAGGGGTTGAACATTGTAGGTGTATACTTCAGACTTAGGAATGTGTTGATTAGTTTTGCTGAACTGGTCCCATACCTCCCCACCCTGCTTTTAATTTTTTTTTGCAAAGGATGATTTGCCAGATTGGAGTGTGGGGAGGGATAGATTTATTAATGAAGGTGATGTAAAAACAAAAGATTGGTAAAAAATAAAGATTAAAAACAACCAAGCAAATAAATAAATAATGGCCTGGACATTTCCTCCCAGGGTTTCTTTAACATTTGGGGCTTCAGTTTCCTTTTCTATAAAATGATGGAAGAGTACTATGCAATCTGTGAGATTCTATGGAGTTCTAAAATTCTATAAATTTGCAGGGTTGATAGCAAATATATTTGCCTGAACATATTGGTTTCAACCAGGGATATGCTGTTAAATGTTTAACAACCAGCTTTCAAAAAAGAAAAATTAATTCATGACACATCTTTAAGTTTAATCTACATTACAAACATTTTCTCCACCACTTTATTAAATCTAGGCCATCAATAAAACAATAAATTAACTCCTGGTTAATGTAATGTTTTCTGATTTCTAAGATGTAAATGCTCTCACTGAAAATTTAATAATCAGCTCTTGAGAGTCTGTGAGAGCTGGCTCTGACATACCTCTGATTTTAACTTAATCTCCACTTTCACATGCCCAAAGTATATTTTAAAGCTGTTGAAAAGCAATTGGCTTCCAGAAAAGCCAATTAGCCAAGCACTAATTTTATTATAAGAGAACAACAATGGACAAAAAGAGCAGTGACAAAAACAATTGCTCAGCTTTCTAAAAGACAATTTTCTCTCCCACATCCCTAAAATGTTCTCATTGTCAGCCTTCACTCACTGTGGGGAGGTTTTCAGTATAATTTGACATAATGGAATAGAGTCAATTAAGATCTCTCACTCATTCTTCTAAAAGATGAGCCCCATTTGTTGAAATTCCCCTTCTAAGAAGCTGAATGATTTGATCTCTGATGTGGGTAGTTGTCCTAATTAATTCTAGTTCAGCTCTATCAATTCCCAGTTTGGACTTTAAATGGTCGTGGGATGTCACTGAATAATTTTTCAAGTTGTACAATACTAATTGTTACATGATCTCTTTCAAGAAAAAATTATTTCCATATCTCTGCCTGGGGGACCCTCAGAACAATAAACATTCAAATTCATTCTGTAACCACAAATAGCAAGCCATACTTTCTTCTCCCCTTACTCATTATGGAACACATGGTAGGATAAAACAGAATTTTGACAGGCACAAATTTTTAACATTCTTGTTCAGTCATTCAATTGTGTCCAACTCTTTGTGACCCCATGGACCACAGTACTCCAGGCCCTTCTATCCTTCACTATCTCTTGAAGTCTCAAAGTCTGTCCAAACTCATACTTGTTGCTTTGATGACATTATCCATCTACCTAGTCCTCTGCCGTCCCCTTTTCCTTTTACCTTCAATCTTTCCCAACATCAGGGTCTTTTCCAGCGAGTCCTGTCTTCTCGTTATGTGAACAAAGTATTTAAGCTTCAATTTCAGTATTTGATCTTCCAGAATGAATTATTATAAAACTTAGAATGATGGGCAGCAAAAGTTATTAAAAAATTTAATGTTTAATATATATGTATATATTTTAAATGTTGGTAAAGGGACACTTTTTCTCCAAACAGTAAATAATCAAAAAGTATTTTAAAAAAGATTTACTACCTGTCTAGCACTATGCTAGGCATAGTAGGAGGGTGGTATACAATGAAGCATGATAAATGGTTCCTGCCTTCGAAGACTTTATCATTTCAAAGAAGAGATGTGAAAATAAAAATCAGAGAGTTACTAAGTAATAAACTGTGTGGCTCCTATCCTAAGGTATAGGAAGTCAAAGAAAGGAGAGGTCAGTGTGGGCTGGAATTTATCAATCATCAAGTATTTATTAAGACTTACTGTATATCATGCACTGTACTAAAGTTCTAGGGATGCAAAGACAAAAAAGAGGGAACAATTCTAGATCTCAAGGAATTTATGTTCTATCAGGAGAAATGATGTACATATGCACAGTGTCCCAAAAGTCTGAGTGTAGTTTTAAGCTTTAGTTGCTAAAACTTTTTGAAACACACTGTGTAAGTAGGTCTTCCCCATCTAGAGTGATTCTTTTATAAAGGCAAACTAGGCCATCTTTTGCCTTAATTCCTACCTAGCCTTAAATCACTGAATGGGTGTTGCCTCAGACAAATTGAGACCTGGGAAAAACCTCACTTTAAAGAGACAAAGTCTCCCACTTCATCTGAGGTCATCTCCAGTCATCCTGACCTATGTTTTCCCACTGGATTATAGTGACCTTGGAGGAGAGAGTGAAGACTTTGGACAGCTCTGCCTCACTTAAATGCAATTAATTTGCAAGTGAAGACATCATCATCTGTTGAGCAAGGAAAGTGGGATTTTTTTTGCTGTTTTTCTGTGTGTGTTATTCAGTTTCCCAGTCTCAGTCTTACATGTCCCATGATGGAAAATATTATGAACATCCAGAGAAAGAACTCATAGAGTCTGAATGAAGACCAAAGCATGCTAATTTTACTTTGTGTGTATGTGTTTCCTTTTGTTCTGCTACTTCTTTCACAATTTGACCAATATGGGAATATGTTTTACATGATTGCACATATATAGCCCATATAAATTGCTTACCATATGGGGGGGAGGAGAAAATTTGGAACTCAAAATTTTATATAAAAAATTAATGTTAAAATTGTCTTTACATGTAATTGGAAAAAAATAAAGTGCTATTTGAAAGAAAGAAAAGAAGAAATGACAGGTCTTGGCATTTGTAATGGTAATGGTAATTTGAAGGTCTTCCCTGTCCTTCAATAAGCCTAAGGGAATTTAAAGACCTTTCCTGCTTTGAAAATATACTCTCCCCCCTAATAAGCTGTGGTGGGAGGAGTTTGCTGAAGGATGGAGCAGAGCCCAGAGGAAGCTGGGAGTCAGAGCAGCTGGAGACTGGAGGGAGGAGAAGACACATCTGAGGGAGACAATTAGGCTCGTAAGTAAATGTTGGTTTGTGGGAAGGCTAAAGGATGCTGTGGCTCTCTGTGTTGTTATGGCTTATTAACTTCTTTGCTACTATGATGGAATCAGCTTACTGGTTTTGGGATTTGATTTTCTGGTGACTGGATAAATGCTTTGCTTCTGTTTTCTTTGTGGAGAGTCTGTTATATTTTACAATTGAGCACTATGCTGGCATATTTATAGTGACTGTTGGTGCTGTGAATATTGCATTGGTGCTATAGCAATAGAATGGAAATGGGTGTTAAAAAAGAGCAAGGAGTTGAGGATGATACCAGGCTGTGAGTCTGGGTGTTTGAGAGGATTGAAGTGCCCTCAACAGTAATGAAAAGTTAGGAAGAGAGAAGGACTTGGGCAGAAAGATAATGAATCCAGTTTTGGCAACGATGAATTTAAGAGTTTTATGGGGCATCCAGTTTGAGATGTCTGATAGACAGTTGGAGATATGAAACAGGAGGTCAGAAGAGAAATTAGAGTTGGACAAGTAGATTTGAAAGTTATTTGCATAGAGATGATAAATTGAATTTATCAGAGCTGATAAGTTCATCAAATAATAAATTATAGAGGGAGAAGATAAAAATTCCCAGGACAGAATCTTGGGGGCATCTTCACAGTTAATGGTCATGACCTGGGTGAAGATCCAAGAAGACTAAGAAGAAGCAGTCAGAGAAGTGAGAGGAGAATCAGGAGAAAGCTTGTTCCAAAAACCAAGAAAGAAAAGAGTGTCAAGGTAAAAAGTATGATGGGGTCAAAGGCTGATTATAGGATCAAGAAGGATAAGAGAAAAGATTCTTTAGATATGGCTATTAAGGGATCATTATGAATGTACATTTGGGGAGAGCATTTTAGGCTGAATGAGGTTGGAGGCCAAATTGCAAAGAGTTAGGAAGAGAGTGAGAGAAAAGAAAGTGGAGGTACCTACTGTAGAAGGTCTTCTTAAGGAGTCTTGCCATGAAAAGGAAGAGCTTTATACCATGATAGTTAAAAGGGATACATGGATGAAGCAAAGTTCTTTTGAGGATGGAGACTATGCATGGGCATGTGTGTAAACAGAAGGAAGGCATCAGTAGACAATGAAAAAGTGAAGATTAATAAGAGAGTAAGGTTGGTAGAAGGGACTATCTGCTGGAGAAAAGATAGAATAGTATTACTTGACTTTTTTCCATTATTAAATTTTATTTTTAATTTATGGAATAAGACAAGCATTTCCATAATATAGTACAATAAAATAACATTATAATAAAAAAGTTTTTTACATGTGAAATTGCAAACCTACTATGCACAACTTGCTATTCCTTTCAAACACACAGCAGAGTTATCATGGTATTTCTTTTTTCCCCTTCCCTTCCCTCTTGCACCCTAGAGATGGCTACCATTAGACACAAATAAGTGTGTGTGTGTGTATATATATATATATATATATATATATATATGTAAAATTATTCTATACATACTTCTATTTATCACTTCTTTCTCTGGATGCAGATATCATCCTTCTTCATATGTCCTTTCTAGTTAATTGGGGTATTTATACTAGTTAACATAAAATAAAATAAAATAACTTATTCATCAAAGTCATTCTTAAAACAATATTGCCATTACTATATACAATGTTCTCTTGGTTCTGCTCATTTTATACTTCATTATTTCATGCAAGTCTTTCCATGTTTTTCCAAAATCACTGAACTCATTATTTCTTATAACACAGTAATTACATTACAATCATATACCACAACTTGTTCAACCATTCCTCAATTAATGGGCATCCCTGCAACTTTTACTTCTTTGCCACTACAATGAGAGCTACTATAAACATTTTAGAAAATATAGATTCTTGGAGTGGTTAGGTGGTGCAGTGAATAGAGCACAGACCCTGGAGGTAGGAGGACCTGAATTCAAATCCAGCCATTTAACACTTATTAGTCGTGTGACTTTGGGCAAGTCACTTAACCCCAATTGCCCTGCCTTCCTCCCTCCAAAAAGAAAACAAAAGGAAAATATAGATTCTTTTCCCTTCCCCCTGATTATCTTCAGAAATATACCAAGTAGTGGTATTGCTAGATCAAAGGATGTAAGTAGTTTAATAATTCTTTGATCATAATTCCATATTCTCACTTGTGCAAGTAGAAAGAGGTTTGCTTCAGCAAGAAGAAGGGTCACCACTCCATTTGAAACAGGGGTGAAGGAGGAGATTGTTGCAGAAGGCAATCCCTAGGTTGGTTCTGGCAAAGAAATCTCTCTCCTTTGCTAAGGCTAGATTCTAGGATTCTTCTGTCTAGGGAATTTGGATCTCTGCTGCTTTACACACATGCTGAATCTGAAGAACATTGCCCATAATCCTCTCTCAGGCCACCTGGGTAAGCATCATCAGGTTGCCAAAAGACAAGAATTCAAAACGGGTTGGAGGAGAACAATTGCTCTATGTGCTCTAGAATGATACAAGATGAAGAGGACGGGAGAAGAGGGAGCTCTCGGTGAATGGCCTCGTATTTTTTTTCAGTAAATATGAGGTGATGTTCTCAGCTGAGAGGAAAAAGCCTTGGGAAATTTGGAGATGGATAAAAAGGTTTGGAAAAGCTGTTATGATGAGTAGAATAGTGAACTGATTAATGAATAAAGCAGGGAGGGCCCAGTGAGATTATGTAACATAAATTGTAGAAAACTCAATCAGTTCAGTCGTGTGATTTTCTCCAACTTTGCTCAGCAACATGTGAGTAGGATTCTAGGGGTGCCCCCGAGGAGTTCAGTGTATCTTTCTCTGCTGATATTGACTTGAACCCCCATCCCAGTATGCTTCCCCCTCACTGTCAATAACTGGTGACCAATGCTCCAGGTCCATTTAACTAATTAACACCAATTGATGTCACTTAGCAGACCAGAACTATTTACAGCATGTTCATGCATGCTTCCAATCCCTCCAAAGCACTTCCATTACACATCCCGTCTCTTGTGATTCTCCCAGAAGCAGGCACGTAAGCCTCTTCAAGGTAGGTAACTCATTAGCAGCACTCTGCATGATTTTAAGAACTCCAAAATTAAAACACATTTTGGGTCTGGTGAACGTGGAACCCCCTTCCAGTCAGACCTGCATTGTTGTGGTAATTACAGAGAGCAAAAAAAAAAAAATCTGTTCCTTGACCTACTGAGTTTAGTTGTTTTTTAGTTTTTGTTTGTTTGTTTTTACTACTTCTTCAGCTTTATGGACCATATGGCAATCTTCTTTTTCCAAGAGGCCTGCTGCTCCTTCCCTTCTCTATGTAAAGGTAAGCTCTTCAAACTCTTTAACTTAAGAGGTACTCTTCAAGCAGCTTCCAAGGTTGGTGCTGGCAAATACATTTTCCTACTATGCTAAGGCTAGATTCTGGGATTATTCTGTCTAGGAAATTTGGATCTCTGCTTCTTTAGACACATGCTGAGCTTGAAAAACATTGCCCATAATCCTAACTCTCTCAGGCTACCTGGGTAAGCATGAGCAGCTTGCCATGGGCTTCTGCCAAAAAACAGACATTAACAGGTCTGAGGGGTTGGAGGAAGACAGTTGTTCTATGCACTCTAGAAATATGAGGCAAGGTTAAAAAAAAGAGTCAAAAGGGAGTGCCCAATAGTTAGTAGTGACTTTTCTGATGAGATTGTCCTCTCAGGAGTCCTAGACTGTTCCTGTTGTTTGTCTTTTGGTGTTAAAGAGAACCAATGACATCATGGGTGACAGCTTGAATTGTGCATGAATTTGATTTAAGTGAGGCAGAGTTGTGCAAAGTCATCAGTGTTACTCTTTCTTTCTGAGTTATTGGAGTCCAGTGGCAGGACAAATATCAAGATGACTGCTGATGCAAACGAAACCGATGCAACCAAGATTAGAAGGGAAGCAGAAATCTGGGAAACAATTTTTACAGCCAGTGTCTCTGTTAAAGGCCTCATTTCTAAAATATACAGAGAACTGAGTTGAATTTATAAGAATACAAGTCATTCCCCAATTGATAAATGGTCAAAGGATGTGAACAGGTAGTTTTCAGAAAAGGAAATTAAAACTGTAGTTATATGAAAAAATGCTCCAAATCACTATTGATTAGAGAAATGCAAATGACTCTGAGGTAGCACATCACACCTATCAGATTGGCTGATAGGACAAAAACCGGAAAATGATAAATGTTGGAGAAGATGTGGAAAAATTGGAGCCCTAATGCAGTGTTGGTAGAGTTGTGAACTGATCTAACCATTCTGGAGAGCAATTTGGAACTATGCCCAAAGGGCAGATGGCCTTATGATCCAGCAATAGCTCTACCAGGTCTTTAGAGAGCATAAAAAAGAGAAAAGGATCTACATGTACAAAAATATTTATAGCAGCTCTGTTTTGTGGTGACAAAGAATTGGAAATTGAAGGGATACCTATCAATTGAGGAATGACTAAACAAGTTGTGGTATATGAATGCAATGGAATACTATTGTTCTATAAGAAATGATGAGAAGGAGGACTTCAGAAAAATCTGGAAAGACTTCCATGAACTGATGCTGAGTGAAGTGAGCAGAACCAGGAGAATATTATACACAGTAACAGCAATATTGTGTGATGACCAGATTTGATAGACTTGGCTTTTCTTAGCAATACAACAATCTAAGACAATTCCAAAGGACTCATGATGAAACATTCTATCCACACCCAGAGAAAGAACTATGGAGTCTGAATGCAGATTGAAGTGTGCTATTTTCTTTTTTTTTTTCTTTCTCATGATTTGTTCTGATTCTTTTTTCACAATATGACTAATGTGGAAATATGTTTAATATGATTGTACATGTATAGCCTATATCAGATTTTGTGCTGTCTTGGGGAGGGGGGTGGGAAGGATAGGAGAAAAAATTTTGGAACTCAAAACTGTGTAAAAATAAATGTTGAAAACAATTTTACCTGTAATTAGAAAAAATAAAATACTATTAAGTGGAAAAAATTAAACATTTTCCATTAAAAAAAAAAGATGAGTGGTGATGGCCTGGGATACAGTGGATGACCTTGGCGTCTTTGATGCCTGACCAAACTCTAAGCACCCACAGGCCTGCTTCAGCCACCTTAATGGCCATGGGAACAAATTGTCCTCATTCATCTATTCCGCTAGGAGAGATCTTCACATGCTTGGAGTAGATACCTCCCTATCTCAGGAAAATGTTTGAGACCTTTCAGTTACCTTCAGCCTGGTTTAGCCCATCTGCTGAGATGGTTTTATGAGGGTGTGGCTACGATGCTTGCTATAGCTTCTTGGAGCCCCAAGTGAGAGCTGGGCAAATCAGGTGAACACCAAAAGTGGGTGAATAGCCCTAAAAAGGCTTAGCAAGCCCTCACTCCTAAACACCCCATACACCCCAAACTAAACCTAGTTAATGAAATCTTATTCATTGTCATTGGAACTTATTCCCTAGAAGAAACTAAGAGATGACTACAAATCGGCCAATTTATTTTTGGAGCAGCCTCAGTCTTTGAAACCCAATGTTAAAGTGTCTTTGTCCTCTTAACAAGGTGCCGGGTGGTCATATTCAGACCCAATATAGGAAGAGGTGCTTTTAAAATCCCTATAATTTCAAGCTGACTGAAAAACTCCATTGATCAACCCCTCCCCCCCCATTCACATAAGACAATGGAGAGAGATTTTAGAATTGCATAGAAATCAGTGAGATTTGGTCCCTCCACTGTTTGACTCTGTCTCTCTGCTTCTTCTTGCCCTGTGGTGACACATTAAATAGCAGAAGTTGTGACCTTTGCATCCTAAGTATTGAGCCACAAAGTTGTCAGGAGGAAATGTTGGCTTTGATATACAACAGGAGTGACCACTGGCCAGATCAGATTTTAGAAGGAAAACTAACCGCAGAGAGGTGAGCACTTATTCCCTCTTTAGCCTCAAACCAGGTCCTTGGGGCCAGAGGTGAGGCATGTAGTCTTACTTGCTATTTTTATGTTTTTAGGAGGAAGAAGTCTTTTGGTTAATTTGGGGTCTTGGACCTTCTGGGGCCCTGGCAAAGTGTGCTTATTTATTCTTTGGCTAAGATAGCCCTTCTACTTGTGAAAACTTGCAGGAACTGATGGAGGGTGAAGTAAGCAGAACCAGGAGAAAAATTTCTGTAGCAGGATCACAACATAGTTAAGGAAAAGAACTTTGAAAGCCTTGAGAGCTATGAACATTGTAATGCCCATGCATGACTCCAGGGAAATCAAGAATGTTTCCCATTTACTGAGAGAGGCAATGAATTAAAATAGCAGGAGACATACACACATGCATATGTGTACATATATGCAAATGTGTGTATACAAATATATATATATACATATGTAAATGTGTGTATATATATGTATCTATTTTTTTATTTGGCCAATGTACTGTTTTATCATGCTTGATTATGCTCATTTCTTATTTTGGGTGAGCAGACTAATTGCAGGGAGAAAGAAGGGTTAGTGATAGTGAAGCCAAAAGAAAGGAAAAAAAGAACAGTGTCAATGAAACATTTAAAGGAACGCACAGAAGCAAACAGAAGAGACACAAGCAGAACAGCTTTGAAACTAATATCTTGAATGTATTATGTACTCAACTCCCAAGCCCTCAAGTTGTACATTATAGATGCAGCTTCCTATGCAAATTTCTTTTTCTGTTCTTTGTAGTTGGGAATGTTCATGTTTGTTGCTGTTTATCAAGTTCAGAATGACAAAAACAATTTTGGGGGCATTTTGTTTAAATCCCAGCACTTTCTCTTCATTTGCTCATTTTCCTTCACATTATGGGTAGATGGAGAAACTTCTTGACTTTCAAGTTCGGCATCCAAGTAATATAACATAGCCAATTTCATCTTCTGTTGGTGTATTTATGTGAGTGAATTTTTAGAATTTTTGTGTAACCCTTCTTGGCTTACCAGTTTTGTGAGCATCTTAAGGAGACAGAAGACTGAGGGAGTAACCATGAGCAGTAAGCAGACTTTTATCTAAAGTTCATAAAGACCTTTGATATTTAAATTTAACATTGGAGGATTATAAAGGACAAAGAGAATGCATCCTGGTCAGTCATATGGAGAATAGAAAGGGTCAGAGTGATGTTCCCTGTCCCTGGGTGCCCTGCCCCACCCCCCAATCTTATTTGCTGCTGTTGCAGAGGATGGTGATTAGGGCTGAGGAGCTGAAAGCAGTGCCTTTGGAGTGGGTTGATGAGCCATAGACACACCCAGTTCCGGAGACCTTCATATTTTCTTTCTCTGTCCCACGTAGCCAAGCCATTTTCTGTTAAGTATTCAAAGTATTCCCTTTGTATTTCCTCCTCCCTCCCAAAGGGGGCATTTGTTAAGGGGTGAGGAGAAGCCTGGCCTATTCCCTACTGGCAGCAGAATAGGCTGCTGCCATTCCAAATCTATTATTCCTTAATTGTTTACTTACCTAAATACATATGTATATGTATGTATAAAGTTATCTCTATTGATATATAAAGAAACTGGTAGCCACCAATTCTGACTGATTAATGTATTTATTTTCTGGTATGGTATAAAGTGACCCAGGTGAAGGGACTGGGGGCAGGTTTTGCCTTTAAAGAGATGGTGAGTGGAAATACAGTGGAAGTTAAGGTGAGGCAAGGAGACCCTGAATCCCCACTGAAAAGAGAAAGTGCAAAAATCATTTCCTAATATGGTAAAAAATTGGGGTTGTGTTTTGTTATTATACCTAAGACCATCATTATTTTCCCACACAAGCCCTATTACAAGGAGGAGTTCCTTAGATTTATACTGGAATTAAATTCATGATCCAAATAATGATTTGGTAGATTGGCTAAAATTTCCTTAAAGTGATAAATATTTATTTTAATCTTTTGTGTTTAATAATTTTACTGCATTGATCCAAGAAGTCACACATTATCCTTTCCCTCCACTGGTCTCTAGACCAATATGGAGAAAAATTTAAGAAGTAACATTTCAAGGAGAAATTGTGTGTGTGTGTGTGTGTGTGTGTGTGTGTGTGTGTGTGTGTGTGT
>NW_027185887.1:10108159-10120107 GCF_028583685.1 Petaurus breviceps papuanus
TGTGTGTGTGAGAGAGAGAGAGAGAGAGAGAGAGAGAGAGAGAGAGAAGGAGGTGGAGGAGGAAAAGAAGGAAAAACAAAAGAGAAGAGAAAAAAGAAAGAAAAGAAAGGAGAAAGTGAGGGCAGAGACAGGAGATAGAGTGAGATCAACACTAAAAGACAGCCATGTTTAGAAGACTAGTCTTGTTGGCAAACTTGTGGTAAGGGTACATTTATTCTTCTGGCATGGACTTAGGAAGAATATGAGAAATCTTGTTCATACAATAACTACCTGACAGTGGAAATTAAGATTTTTATGACAGTTTTGTTAGTAAGTAAAAATTATACTGAGCCACAGTTTTCTCTAGGTCATGATATAATTTTGTTAACAGTGACATGTGTATTGTTAGTAAAATGGGTCAGATGGGCACCTCAGCAAAAAATCATGATCAATTTATTATTTATGGGGCAGCTAGGTGGTGCAGTGAATAGAGCACCGGCCCTGGAGTCAGGAGGACCTGAGTTCAAATCTGGCCTCAGATACTTAACACAAAAAGTAGCCTGTGACCTTGGGCAAGTCACTAAACCCCAATTGCCCTCCAAAATGCAAAAAATATATATATTATTTAGGCTAGTGGTAACCAAGAAATAAGGTCAATGCATTCTCCCGATGACCAGAGACCTTTAGTGAGACTGACAGGGTCTCTTAAACTTACTAGACAGTACATCTTTTGGATTTTTCCTGACAAAGGTAAGTGGGTTGGCCTTCAGATATGGATTGTTATACCCCTCTCTGGCACTTAAGGGATGTAAATTGCTTGATGGGTATCCAACCTCCTCTAGTGATTTTGGCTACAAAACAAAACCATCCCACTCAGGATCTACCCCCATCCCCTTTAGCCTTCCTCTTGGAGACTAAGTCATCCCCAATCTTGCCTTTAGTTTCTGCTCCTTTTGAATTAGTCTGAGATCTGGGGTTTGAAAAAATGGAGACTAGGATGGGATACAGTGTAATATTGGCTATTCAAAAATACAGCATAACATTAATTTTCTTCAGTTTATCACAGCTTCAGGTCCAGTGAGGCTTCAAGGAAGAGAACCTTGTGGCTAGAGTTTTGCCAGGACTCAGGCTTCTCTATTCAGATTTTCCCTCATTGCCCATGGGGTCTGAAGGGCTCTGGGTCCAGTGTATAAAACACACCATGAGACACAAGCACCAATGATGGTGACTTTTCTTTTTAATCTAATTCCAGGGTTTATTTTCACTTCCAATTCTATTTGCACAAATGACAGCACAGACATTTACACAGCACATGAATTTAATCTTCACAGGAAGCCAGGGATGCCTGACAGGTTTGCGTAAAGGGACAAACAGCCAATGCTCAGGAAATACCTCCCCCAGAACTGAGTGTGTGATAGCGAGATGGCCGGGAAGGCAGTCATTGTGGGTCAGATGGATCTCATGGCAGGCAGGAAAGTTTTGTCTCTCTGAAACTGATTTATAAAAGTGAGAGCAATTCTTTGGATGACTTCCCTCCAAGGGCTGGACAATTGCCTCATCCTTGCAAGGAAGGCCCTCTTGACATCTCCCTTTCCTTCAGCTCTCTACTACTCTTGAACTTTTATGGGAAGAATTACATGAGATCTACTCAAATACTGTAAGCAGAGATTAGATACTAAGGCTGACAAACAAATACACCCAGAGCACAGAACCAAGGTCACTGACAATTAGGGGCTGACTTTTAAACCGAGACACAAGGCCAGCTCAGACTTCTGAATTTTCCCATCCTTGTTCATATCGCAGTGACAGAGCAAAATCTCTCGAAACTTATCCAAGTCCACCCCACTGATGCTGGGCTAGAGAACAAGAAAATAAAATGATCGTTAGAAAAACTGATAGGATCCATAGTACCTTCAGGGATGCAAGCTGGGAACTGGTCCCAAAGCATCCTGAAAAGAGCTAGGATATGGCAGGAAGCTGTACATTTTGAGGGACTGCTCTAACTGCTTCTGATGCAAACAGGTTCATTCCCAAGTGCATCCCTCCAGGTGATGGGCTCACATCTCCACTTCATTTTCCAAACTTTCCCAGAAGCTCTGCCTTACTAGCCATAGTCACACACCTTCGAACAGGGGTGGGGTGGGGTGGAGTGGAGGAGGTGGGGGTGGGAGAACTCAGCCAGGCTGGTGGTGATTATGAATTATGAATTCAGCCTTGTGGCATTGCTGGAAAAAGACCTGGTTGATTACTTCCCTGTGGGAGGTTTTGTGCCTCTGGCAGCAAAAACAAAAAAAGGTCATTACAATTCTCTGAATGAATGAAAGGCTAGCTCAAACATTAAGTTGTTCCAGGAAAAAAAGCAGAAATGATCCTAGGGGATATTTTAGGGACCAAAATGCCATTATGATGTTTTAGTAGCTAGGGAAGTGTTTTAAACTCCGAGAAGCATTGTTTAGGGTGTGGATGTTCAAGAGAAAGGGCCAGATTCACGTTATAACAGAGACAGAAGAGTTAATAAAGAAAGTCTTGTGGGAATGGGGCATATATTACGGTAGGTACCTGAAAGGGAGAGGAAGAGGATATTAGAATGGCACTGGGATATCCTGAAAGGGGAGTTTGCCTATTCAAACATTTTTGAGGGCTGGCTTTGTCTCTATGGCTTATAAGCAATAGGATAGCAGCTGGGTATTGAAGGAACTTGTAGGTGTGATTACTGAGTCTTTGAGAAAATAGGTAAAATGGAAGAGATGACATCTGACTGGAAATGCAAAACAGAGGGTTGATTTTCAAAGATGTAAAAAAAGATAAATATTTTCAATTTTAGGCTAGCAAGTTTGATGTCAATTCCTGACAAAATTTTAGACTGTATTATTATAAGGATTGCTGGTTGGATACTTAGAAAGCGAAGTGGTAGATCACTATGATACGAACACAACATGCCCAACTAAACTTATTTCCTTTTTTTGATGATATTAGTAACCTGGTTGCTTAGGGCAAACTATGGTCTGTGGACCAAATCTGACATACTGCCTATTTTTGTGTGGTTCAGGATCTAAAAAATGTTTTTTATATTTATAAATAATAATTACTTTTAAATATGGTACTTTAAGACACATTATAATAATTATTTAAATAATTATTTTAAAAATAGTATATAACAATTATTTTAAAATGCAAAAAACATTCTTATTTCATAGGCTGTACCAAAATAGATGGTAGGCCAGCTCTGGCCCCCAGTCATAGTTTGCCCCCTCCTGACTTAATGGAATGCTGTAGACATAGTGCACCTGGATTTCAGCAAGGCATTGAGGGCTGATTGAAGGTACTGGAGTTGTTAAACTGGAAAAATGAAGACCTGTATTTCAAGTCCAGGGTCTCCTTTATTATGCTGTTTCCTTTATGTGACTTTGGACATGTAAGTCACTTTGTCAGCCTATTCTCTCACTTTTATGATGAAGGGTCAGTCTAGATGGCTTTTGCAGTCCCTTTCAGCTCTAAGCTATGAAGAACACACCTTGGCAGTCTCTTGCTCATTTGTACTACAGGCTTTGCAACTGACTTTGACCAAAAGTTAAGTCAACAGGCAATTTTTTTGGGGGGAAGGGTCACCATCATTTTAAATGATACTGATCTTTGGTGTTTCACTAGTTAGGCATTGGACTATTCCCCTCTCCTCCTACCAAAATGTCTCTATGATGAATTACAAACAGAAAGGAAATCCCATTTTATACTAGAAACAAAATCACCAGAGCCTTGGTTTTTCCGCTAGAAACTACATAGAGTTGAAAATTTCACATGCAACATCTTATACGACAGACTGAAAACCCAACCTTTGACCCAGGGTTGCACTCCTTGCTCAGCCCTGAGGCCAGGTAGATGCCCAGGGTCATAATACTGACAATCTGCTCCAGTGCGCCCTGGGTAAGAATCTTGGTGAACTAACCCAGAGGTGGTCTCTCCTTGTCCCAAGCTCCCTGAGTGAGCAACTGTGCACTAACATGTCTTATTTCCCTTTCCCTGGAGAAAAAAAAGTCCTCAGTAAGCAAATGAACTGTCCCCTATCATCATATAGTTGTTCCCCCCTCACACACACCAGTGAGAGCTCAACCTAGGAGCCGTGGTTCGAAGGCCTTTCTGGATAATAAAGCTGAAGGATCAGAGATGATGAGGCCCAGAGATGGGAGAGAATTTTGAGGAAGTTTGGATATTCCACTTTTCCTATGAGTTAGGGTTCCAAAGAGCCCTGCCCTAGAAACAGGGTTTTCACTTCAGGTTTTCTCCAGATTTAGAAGATGATTTATTTTCATGGGTCTCTCCCTTTTTCTTGACCCATGAGAGAAGAGGACTTATAGTGAGAGAAAACCAACACCAATTTCCCAGAGGCTCACTTTACCTGCTGGGTCTTAGTGTGCAGAGGATAGTGCCAAGTGATCACAGAATAGGAGAGAGGGACAGGCACTAGGCTCTGGTATAAATACATACGTGTGTGTGTGTGTGTGTGTGTGTGTGTGTGTACATAGACAAAAATGTCTCTGGAGTCTAGAAGGTTAGTCCAGGGAATCCGGCCCCAGTTCCCATTCTCATTCCTCCCTATGGCCTTCCTCCTTTATACTCCATCTGATCCCCTTTGTGGACAGAAGCTTCTCTATGTGCACAGCTCCTAGTCAGCTATGAGATCAGGGCTCTGCTCAGCAGTATGAGGGTGGAAAAAATGGACACAGTTTCAACAAACCAATTTAAAAATGCTTACTGTGTGCCTGGTTTACTGTGTGCTAAATGTTGGGTGCAAAGAGAGGCAAAAGCAATACCTATCCTCATGGAGCACACATTCTAATGGAAAAGACGACATATAAATAATTAGGTATGTACAGCAAACATGCAGAGTAGTTGGAAGGCAGTCTCAGAGGGGAAGGCGCTGGTGACTGGCGGGACCAGGAAAGATCTCATGCAAAAGGTGGAGGAAACCAGGGAAGCTAACAGGGAGAAGTGAGAGGAGAAAGAACACTGCAGACATGGGAGCACTCCAGCTCCTATGCTCAGGCATTTGCAAGTGAATGTAAGAGATGTTGCAGGGATAGCAAGGAGGCCAGTGTCGCTGGATCCCAGAGTGCATAGAACGAAGTGTTAGGTGGGAAGGGACCAGGTTACAAAGAGCTTTAAAGGTCAATTGAAAAAAGAAAGGAAAAAGAGAAAAGAGAAGGAAGAGAAAGAGGAAGAAAAAAAAGAGTGAATCTCAATCTCTTCCTTTGAATAATGAAGGGTGTATTCTAGATACACCTGGTTCTGGGCACCTCTAACATTCTCTGATTCCAAGATGAACAGAGAGAAGGAAAGGACTCAGTAGCAGCAACTCCATAGAAAAAGACTGACCAGAGCCAGGAGTCTCCTCATTGCTTCAAGATTAGGCATCACCATGGTTACTGAGGCCTGCTGGGCAAAAAAATGGGGAAATGACAGAGAAGCTTTTCTGCTCAATTGAGACCTAAAGTCTGGGAATAATTTCTATTCCTCAAGTTTGGGTTGAGACCAGAGGAAAAAAGGGAGATGCTGTCAATTGAATTACTTGGGCTGATAACTGCTTCCGTGGTTCCTGCTTGTTTCTTGGGTTTGCATTAGCTGGTGATGTATGACTCAGGCACATGGAGAATGCTTAGGAAAAATCAATTCTTTGAATGGAGGCTGTAAGCACCAGGCCTTGAAGGTCAGATAACTCCACAATTATCTAGCTTTCCCCAGCTGTGGAGGCAAACAGCCCATGGAGAAGACAAACTTGCCTGCCTAGTTTGTCCTACTGGAAGGGAGTTAATGCTCCCATCTGGCAGGGTTTTCTACAATGAAAATTTAAGGTGCACTAGGAAATGTCCTTTTTCTACTCTTGGATGTTCCATGGCATTCCAAGTAAATAAAGAAATATGTGTAACAACCAGGTACCATTATCCAAACAGCTAGCAAGCTTCCTGCATGAAAAGATGCCTGCAGAATTTCCATTGAGAGCATTACGTGGGGGTGAGAAATAAATCTAAGTGACTAGGTTTAATATTCATGATGAAACAATTGAGGAAAGTTAACAGAATTTATTGAAAATTGTTAAGTTTGACGCTGAGTGAGGAGAGCAGAACCAGGAGAACATTGTACACAATTACAGACACATTGTATCTGTGATGACTGACTTTGATAGGCTGGGCTCCTCTCACCATGCAAGGTTAGAAGACAACTCCAAAGGACTCATGATGGAAAAGGCTATTCACATCCAGAGAAAGAACTAGAGTCTGAATGCAGATTGAAGTAAACCACTTGCTCTCTCTCAGTTTTTTTTTTGTTTTGTTTTATTCTGTTCCTTCTTTCTTGTTGTTCATTCCATTAGTTTTAATTCTTCTTTTCAGCTTGACTAATGTTTAGTGTGAAGGTATGTGTAGAACCTATATCAGATTGCACACAACCATGGGGGAGGGGGAAGAAAGGGAGGGGGAAAAATTTGGAACTCAAGGGATTGTGGAACTGAATGTTGTAAACTAAAAGTAAATAAATAAATTTAATGTGGAAAAAAATAAAATTGCTAAGTTTGTAATAAAATAGAATTTTTTAAATGAAAGTTAAGTCAGTAAACCTAGTCTTGTTCCACAGAAGTGAAACAAAAGACCCTGCCCTTGCCAGCTCTGCTACTTCTTGCATTCCCACCCCCCCCATCCCCATCCCCATCCCTACACCCCATTTTAGTAGCAAAAGTATAGTTAACCCAGGTGGAGTCTGGGATTCTTTGGAGTAAAATCAGCCTACCATTGGTAACTATGCCTCCTTGGCTGCCAGTCTCTGTCGATTGCTAAGCAAATCTATCCCCAACAGCTTCCCACATTTTGTGTCTACGTTTCACCAAATAAAGGGAAAAGCTACAAATGAACATTTTAACTTCATCAGGGTAGATAAGTCAATCCAGTTTAATTTTGTTCCAACCTAGATTTCTGGATTTGTCTACCTAGGCTAGATTCACTGGATAATTGCCAGCTCTTAGCTTTACTTTGTCTTGGGGAAACATAACCTGAATTAAGATAACCAAGGCCACTTCAGTCTCCTAAAAGATAAACAGCTCTCCCTTACAAGAGGGAAGAGAAGCCCTTAGATTACTAATGGAATACAAATAAGTATATCTCTCAAAGAAAATTAAATTGAGAAATGTGACTCAAATTCTCTTGAGTACAAGGAAAGTATAACAGTCTCAAATATGGAAATATGTTCAAACAGCATAGTGTATCTATGATAAACTTGGCATTCTTTATGCAGACTCCAGAAGCTCACAGATTCCTTGTCATTTAAATAACAGATGGTTTTAAAAAGAGGTGAAAGTAGAATTTGGGGAGATGTCTTCGAATTTTTACTAAAAGTTAAATGATTAGCAGACAAATGTATCTGGTTGTTTTCTCTTGCATGAATGCTTAGAACTATGTAATTCTGGCAAAAGCCCAGGATAAGAAAAATCTACTTAGCCTCATTGAGATCACCTTGACAAGTTCCATCATATCTTTGACAAATCCATCGACTTCTGGGCCTTCCAAGGCTCCAGTTTTACTCTGAAAGAAAAAAAAAGTCCAAACAATTGAATGGAGTCAGAAAACACAAAAATAGACATGGCAGACAGGCCAAGGCAATAATCTTTTCAGTATGCCAATAGATTCCAGCTCTGCAGTTTTCTACTTTAGCTTTTTGTGTAAAACACTGATACACCACATGAAAATGATTAAAGAATTAATCCCAAATAAATCTTCTCCAACTAAATGGAAATTGTTCATCCTGAGTACTTGGCCTCTGCAGGCAGAGTTTGCATGAAATATGAATGAAAGAAATACATTGATTTATTTTTTTCCCTTTTCCAAATAGCAGAAACTCAAAGCACAAAGTATTTGCCACACATTTGTGCTGGTTGTATTAAGTCAATCAAGAGCCACAATATCATGTTTTTACTTAAAGAATGGCAAAGCATATAATTAGAAACAGAAGATCAAGAGAGATGGCACCAGAGGGGACATATTGGAGTATTTCAGCATGTTTTGAACATAAGCAGTCTTCTTTCCTTTTGCCCAACATATGTAGCACATAAACACATTTTTTCTTTTTAAATTTTAAGGGTAGGGAATTTATGGAAGGACACGTACAAGAGTCACACAGGATGAGAGCACATGGATGAGTTGCCATCTGGTCTCTTGGCAAGAAAACCCACGTCAGTGAGTCACATATTCACTAAAATATGCATATATGTATACCAAATGTACTCCAAATGCAAATATACCCTAAGTTTCTCCCACAAAGTTCTTATCATGAGAATTGTCAACACTCTTCTTCACAGTTTCTCTGACCACTGCCTCCCCTTCTATCATCTCCCATCCCACCTTCTTATCCCCCTACCCTTCTGTTTCCCTGTAGGGTAAAATAGATTTCTATACCCAATTGAGTATGTATGTTACTTTCCCTTTGAGCCAATTCCAATGAGAATAAGGTTCAAGTATTGTCTGCCAATCCCTGCCTTCCCATCCTCCCCTCCATTATAAAAGTTTTTTGTCTCTTTTATGTGAGAGAATTTGCCCCATTCTACCTCTCCCTTCCCCCTTCTCCCAGTACACCCCTCTTTCTCACTCCTTAATTTTTTTAAAAAATATTATCCCATTATGTCAATTCATACTTGTGCTCTCTGTCTATGTATACTCCTAACTATCCTAATAATGATAATATTCTTTGAAAATCTTCCCATACAGGAATTTAAACAGTTTAACCTTATTGAATCCTTTATAATCTCTCTTTGCTGAAGCTTAGGTAGGGTGCAAACCCAGGGACTATTGTTCCAAAATACCTCACTGTCTTTCAGCATCAGGGGTGTTTCTTCCAAGTCCTTCTCATTCTCCTCTGTGCCTTCCTCTTTACAATGTCCTTCTGCAGGCTCAAGAAAGCCAATCCTTTGTACTTAGTAGCCAATTTAGTCATTGTTATTTCCTCCCTCCAATTCAGGGCCCTAAAGATCATAGCATTGAAGACCTCGAAGTACTTTGGAGGCCATCTAGCCCATCCTCCTTCTTCCACCAGTGAGGAAACTGAGTTTCAGAGAGGTTAAGTTACTTGCCAAAATTGACCCAGATATTCAATTACAGAGATTGGATTCAAACCCAGGGCCCAAGATAACAAATTCAGCTCCATTTTCCAGAGCATCAGTCCCAAAGAGACAAGGAATTCTCATTTCAAGAAAGCTTTGGTGAGGAGAGCCAAGGAAGCCTGATTCAGGACTCAGACTATGTGCCCTATAGAATGCCCTTCGCAATGCGGCTTTTTGTTAAGCTTGCTCCTTGGGTCTTTTGATATGGGTTACACTTACAAGGATGTTACTTGAATTCTGAGATCGATAGGCTCTACCCCAGGATTTTAGTTAGAGAGCCAAAATATTTGATTCAGCACTCAGGTATCTTTGGTGGTCAATGTGATGTCTTATGATGATGGCGGCTTTGGCTTTGAAGTCTGCTCTCAATTGTATCCGTTTATGACTGCGGCTGCATTAGGAGGTACCTGAGGCCTAGATCAAAGGCTTTACCCTAAGACTTTAGTCTCCTAGATAACAAATGCTTATCAAATTATCTATTTTGTGCTACTTCCAGGATATAACAGACTAAGGTAATGATAAGAATACTCAAGTCCTATTCCTTTGTCTCATTGCTCTATAAAAACCTTGTCCTAAGAATCAATAAATGGAGTTCATGGTTCTTCCTTGAACTACCCACATGGTCTGGTCATTTCTTATTCACATCTCTGACCATGCTTAGTGCTGGATACTGAGCAGCCCACAGAACCTTGACTTCATTGTACCTAGAGTTAATATAGACATTTTCTGACATGCTACAAATGGGGGTCAAGAGAAAATGTTCGTTTTATATTTGGAAATGATAGAGCAAAAACATTTGAACATTAAATGTCTGAACTTTTTTTTTTAACCAGTAGATGGACATCAGCCACTAAGGATAATTACTGTCAAATATGGCATAAGCAGCACATTTGCAGATTCATTGTATATTTCAACCATGGAATTAAAACTCAGTAGGAAATAAGGGGAAATGTGTCTTAACAAGTTCATATCTACATTCTTCTCCCCTTGACCTTGTTTCAAAATGTCTCTCCTATGGGGCGGTTAGGTGGTGCAGTGAATAGATCACCAGCCCTGGAGTCAGGAAACACAACACAAAAACTAGCCATGTGACCTTGGGCAAGTCACTTAACCCCAATTGCCCTCCAAAAAGCCAAAAAAAAAAATTTCTCTCCTGTTTCACTCATCCAAATCCTTCTAGTAAAAAGCAGACACAAGTCAGTAGCCCAGGTTCCCCCCCTCCTGAGTAGTAAGTTTGAGGTCAGCAATGTGTTTATGATATTAATATGAGGGGTCAGTTGCATGTATTTTATTCAGTATCACATAGCTTTTTTTTCTTTTGGAGCTAACCTATAATTTAAATGGCATAGAGAACTCTCAGTGAGGAAATATCACTAATACAAATCAGCTGCTTCTTAGCAACCTACAGTATTAGTTTTCTGGGTCACTAAAGGTTGAGTGACTCATCCAGGGTCCTACAACCATTATGTATCAGAGATAGAACTTGAACTCAGGTCTTCCTGACTGAGGCCAGTTCTCAGTGCATTAAAATGAGCTGCCTCTCTAGATAGTCATTATAACTACAAAATAATACATTTTAAAAATCTTCCTCCTGAATCAATTTAAACTAAGTGATTTCAAAAATTTTAAGATTGATGATTTTTTTCTTTTTGCTTTAGATGATGGACAAAACCCACTTTTAGAAAATAATATGTTTATAGACTGCCATTTCTAGTTTGTTTTCCCTAATAGCAGTAGGCATGGAGTTGTGGGTAAACCTTAGAGGAAACAAAAAATCTTGCAGCCAGAATTTCCCATGTATCCAAAGGGTGTGAAATCCCTGTACTAGCAGCTAGAATGATATTTAATTGAGTGGCTGTAAAATTTTCTAACCTCAAGAATCCCAAAAGTTTATCTGAAGAGTCTCAAACTGAAACTCTAATTCAAAAGTCTCAAAAGTATAACACAAAGAACAAGGTACTTACAACATCATAATGGGCAAAGATTTTCTCAAAATCCCTTTTTCTTTCTTCAGTAGTACAAGCCTGGGAGGGAGGGAAATTACTTCAGGGACAATTCAAGATGTCCAAAATAGAATTCATTATCTTCCCTCTACCCCAACAATCCTCTCTTCTGAACTTTCCTCTACTCCTAGGCTAGAAATCTTCACTGTCACCCCACATATAGAATCTATTGGCAAATCTTGTTTCTACTTTCACAATAACTCTCATGTATGTTCCCTCTTCTATACTCATGTGACCTTAGGCTGGACCCTCATACCCTCTCACCTGGACTACTCTTAATTGGTCTCCCCACCTTTAATCTCTTCCCTCTCCAATCCAACTCAGCTGCCAGAGGGATTTTTTTCTAAAATGCAGTTCTAGTCATATCACCCTGCACCTCTGTTCTACAAGGGAGCTTCATGGTGTTCTATTACTTTCAGGAACAAATAGCAGCTCCTCTGTCTGGTACTTAAAGGTCTCCATAACACAGTCTCTTTTTTCCATTCTAGCCTCACGCCTTGATCCTTTCCACCTACAATGCTGGTTACAATGACCTGTTTGCTGCTCCTCAAACACGTCACCTCCTATCTGTGAACTTTTGCACTGGCAGTCTGTCTCCCATGCTTGGAAAGCTTTGCTCCCTTTCTTCTCCCTTTGTTCTCCTTCCTTCCTTCCTTCCCTTCCTCTATCCATCATCCCTCCTTTCTCTCTCTTTTTCTTTCCTTCCTTCCTACCTTTTCACTCTTTCCTCCTTCCTTCCTCTCTCCCTCCCTTCCTCCCTCTTCTGTTTTCTCTTTCTTTCTTTTTCTTTCTTTCTTTCTTTCTTTCTTTCTTTCTTTCTTTCTTTCTTT
>NW_027185887.1:10120117-10195726 GCF_028583685.1 Petaurus breviceps papuanus
CTTTCTTTCTTTCTTTCTTTCTTTCTTTCTTTCTTTCTTTCTTTCTTCCTCACTCTTTCTTTCTTTCTCTTACTCTTTCCTTCTATTTCGCATTTAATTATTTTCTCAAATAAAGATCCACCTTCTCTCCCTCTCACCTCCCCATATACCTCTCATTGAGAAATCAAGAAAAACAAAATACCCTGTTACAACCATGTATAGTCAAGCCAAATAAATCCCCAGATTGGCCACGACTAAGAAAAAAAAGTAGTCTCAATTTCCTGAGTTCTGACTTCTTTAAATACTCAGCTCAAATCCCACCCCTTGTATTGGCCGCTTAGCTCCTAATTGGAAGGCAGGGAGAGGGCTACATTTATATAGTTGTGTATCTCATATACAACTTGATATGTACTTGTTTCTTTCATCAGACTCTGCCTTCCTTGAGAGCACAGACTACAGTTAGTTTTTGTTTTTTTTTTTATTTTTTCCTTTATTAAGTACCTGGCACATAGTAAACATTTAATAAATGCTTTTTGAGTGACTTCCACACAAGGCCATTAAGGGCTAGGGCCCCCTTTGTATACTTTAGTCTGTGATCCCAGTGAATCCTCTCTGAATCACTTCAGCAACCAAGAAGTGAAAACCCAGATATCCAATGATCTTTCCCCCTCCTTCAGTCTTCTCTTTAAATCTATTGACAATGGCATAATTTACTCTAGAGAAATACTGCTACTTACATCCATTTTAAATTGAAGCAGGAAGTTTTCCTGGAGAGCCAGAATCCTATATGGAGAAAAAAATTCACAGTCACCTCTGAATTACTATTGCCCGAGCTTCAGGTTACATGACAGATTCAGTTTTCTCAGAACAGGATGGATATTTGTAGAGAATTAGCTTAGTCACACAGCCAACATGTGTCAGTGGCAGAACGTGAGCGAGGAGAGCTAGTGGTACAGGGGATAGATCACTCTGCCTGGAGTCAGGAAGAACTGAGTTGAAATATGGTTTTCTCTTCCACATAGCAGGGGGAGTGAGGGACACAGTGCCCCCTTGATCTGGAAAATCTGTGTAAAATTTTTTGACCTTCCCTTGGTACCAGAGAAGTATGAATTTTTTCTTTTTCTTTTATGGGGTGTTTACAACACCTTATTGTAAAATTTGGGTTGAATTTGGTCACAGGGGCAGCTAGGTGGCACAATGAATAAAGAACTGGCCCTGGAGTCAGGAGGACCTGAGTTCAAATGTGACCTCAGACACTTGGTACATTTTTTTTTTTTGCTTTTTGGAGGGGGGAGGGCAGGGCAATTGGGGTTAAGTGACTTGCCCAAAGTCACACAGCTAGTAAGTGTTAAGTTCTAGGGCCAGTGCTCCAATTCACTGTGTCACCTAGCCCCTCACTTTTTTTGTTTTGTTTTTTGCTTTTTGGAGGGGCAATTGGGATTAAGTGACTTACCCAAGGTCACACAGCTAGTAAAGATTAAGTGTCTGAGGCCGGATTTGGACTCAGGTCCTCCTGACTCCAGGGCCAGTGCTCTAGTCACTGTGCCACCTAGCCTCCCCTCCTTGATCCATTTAGTTGCTGTGTGACCTTGGGCAAGTCATTCAACCCCAATTGCCCTGCCTTCCTCCTCCAAAAAGACCAAAAAGAAAAAAAAAAGAGTTTGGTCATAGGCTCTGTGTTGGCCTTCATGTATCATTTGTCACTTTCACAAAACTCCCCCCAAATTCCCATATAATTTCTTATGCCAACTGGAGATACTTTGAAACCATGATGGGGAAAGTCACGATGTGGAAGGGATAACTGTATTGCCTCAGACACTTAATGGCTGTGTTACCCTGGGCAAGTTATTTAACCCAGTCACTTACCTTAGTTTACTTATCTGTAAAATGGAGATAATAATAGCACCTATTTCCTAGGGTTGTTGGAGATAATATTTGTAAAGTGTTCTGCAAACCTTAAATCACCATATAAATGTAAGCTATTATCATTACTAGTACCAATTATTATTATTATTATTATTACTCTAGCACTTAAATGAATTGCTGAATTCCCTACTGTTCAGGGTGATTATAATAATTAAGCAACGGTTGCCTTATGTTGGAAGGGAGGTGATTTTGGCTTCTTGCTGGTTATGTATACAAAGTACAGGCACTGACTAGTTCCACTTAGCTCTAACTTTGATTCCAGGCTGAGGACCTCTGAGTTCAGAGATTCTTATCCCAGGTAAGGAATTTTCCTGGCTATCACAATTCATGAAACTGGCTGCTGAATTACTGCTGTGTGGCTATCTGTCTTGGCAACTGGAGTGCCTACAGGTGAGATCATGAACCTCTGAAGTTCTATAATAGGAATAATTTACATTTCTATAACAAGTCATAGGTTATAAAGTGTTTTCATTATCTAATGTGATTATCACAAGAAGTCTCCCAGGTAGGTACTATTACACCTATTTTCCAGAGGAAGAAACTGAGTTTCAAAGAGGTAAAGGGATTTGCTTAAGCCACAGTGGGTAAGGAATACAACCTAAAGTTATGATGCCCAAGAATAGCAAATGGTCTTTATAAAATGACTATGTATGTGTGTATACATGTATATATGTGTATATGTGTTTGTGTACATATGTATATGTATATATACACACATATATATATGAGAACAAGTTAGTTTCAAAAGATCAAAATGTGTTTTGCATTTTCATGATTAAGGTTGTTTTTCTGTATACAAAAATTTCTGCCTTGAAATTCCCTTTCCTCCACTTATTTCTTATGCTCCCCTTTCAGATTATACTTGCCTCCCTATCCATGATAGCTGTCCAATCTGAGAAATCTCTCTTGCTTCACCTAGTGACACCTGTGTACAATGGCCATTCCTGTAAAATAATCTGTTCAATGTATTTCCATGAATTACAAGTTCCTAGATGGAGAGTTGGAAGGGACCTTAGGGGTCACTTAGTCCAACTCTCTGGTTTTACAGATTAGGTAATCAAAGCCTCAAGAGGAACTTGACCAAGGTCAAACAGTAAATGGCAGACTGATTTAAAACCAAGACCTGTTACTCAAGGTCCATTGGGTACTTGTTCTAAAGTGTGGTCCTTTAAAAAATACTGAAATCTGGGGCTCTGTGTGAAACAACCTGCTATCTCACTGAAAATGCTAGATTTGGAACAAGCTGGTCACCAGCTCCAAGATAGTCTGCCCTCTCTACTTTCGCCTTTCCAGTTGTTCTTTATGTGTTGTCTTCCTCTATTAAAATAAAATTTTTTGAGGTCAGGCACCTTATTATGTGATTAAGACATAATAAGAGTTTAATTAAATTTTATCTATTAGGAATTATCTCAGAATGGGGTCTAAATTTATCTAAAGAATAATATTGTAGTAGCAGACAAGAAAAACACACTTTCCTGTGTCTGATGCCATTTTGTCCTGTTTTATGCCTTATATACTCTATCATTACACAAATAAGGGTCCTAAATATTGAGGTTGGAGACACGAGATCAGAATTTGAATTTATGCTTTGACACTAGCTGTGCAAACTTTGCTTTAGAGGAAAAAATGCTTATGTTTCTTTGGTACCCAAACTCAATCTCTGTTCTCCAGATAAGAGGAATTTAATGTATCATCACAACCTTATGGAGTTTGCTTCTGAACGCACTGGATTGTCTTAATGTTGCTGACCTTGCCAAGTCATTCAGATCCAACCGGCCATCTTTGTTTTTGTCAAAGATCTTCATCTGGAAAGAAGGGAAAAGAACTGTGAAAAGGTTGAAATTAATAAGCCTGGCTAAGTAAGTCTATGGATATGGACCATATAGAAAGAATAGGGGGCGGCTAGGTGGTGCAGTGAGTAAAGCACCAGCCCCGGAGTCAGGAGGACCTGAGGTCAGTTCTGGCCTCAGACACTTAAGACCCACATAAAAAACTAGCCGTGTAACCTTGGGCAAGTTACTTAACCCCAATTGCCCTCCAAAAAATAAAGAAAGAATAGGAAAGGAATTCCAAAATAATCTCAAGAAGTTTCATGTCAAAGAAGTTACTAACATTGTTGTCCTTCCCATTCCTTGCCCTCTGCCCACCTCCTCATCAAATATATACTATTTCAACCACATGAAAGAGAATATTCTTTCCTAACAACGGTGACGACACAGTTGAGGTGGTAGACTGGGGGAATAGTGAGTGTTGAGGCAATAGAGTTGTGATGAGAATGTAAGGGCAGGCAGGAAGTTTTGGTCCAAAGGAGAATTTTGAAGTCTTAGAGATGGTGAAATTTTCCATAGTGGTAAAGTCTAAGTGTGGTAAGAGAGGTAAAGGCAACTGAGGAATTTGAAGAATTGAAGAAAATCGAAGAGTTTGAAGAATTGAGATGGGCATTTTGCTAGAGTAGTTGCCAACACAAATATTGAAGTCCTGAAGGATGATTTTGGGGGATGGAGCAAAAAGAAAGACTGTTAGTCAGGTACTGAAATCATGGAGAAAGTTGGGAGAAATATCTGACCAAGTCAAGAGATAACTATAGACAGGATGGGAAGAGTGGGATATTTGTGCATGCATGCTTCTGTGTAGAATTATGCAGTGAAGCAATTGTCTCTTTAACTGCAGATAGTTTTACTGTCTGCAGTTTAACTTGAAACACAAGTGTGCTGGGAAAGGCCTTTAGACCAGGAATTGGGAGACAAGATTTCTAGCTTGGACTCTAGCATTAAGTGGCTGTGTGGTATGGGTTAAATCTGCTTCTCTGCCCAACCTTAGGGGATTGTAAGGTCCTGTGAGCTCAAATATTCCATAAAGCTAGCTGAGGTCTGCCAGTCCTTTCCAGATCCAAGTTTCCATGATAACTTGAAGACTTGCTGAAGGAGAAATACTACTTAAGCAAACCCCCTTTCCCTGGCAGCAAGTGTGATCCTCCAGAAAAGTTCTGCTGACTGAACAAGTCAAGAATTCTAGGGCTCCCACCACTGCACCAGGCTTGTCAAGGGGCTAACTGTTTCAATGATGATAAAAGCCCCATAACAGGCAGTTGTTGGGCTGTGAAACATTGGTGGGATATATTTAGGCTCTCAAAAGCTTGGTTTAGTGACTTTTCCTCTTATTCTACTCTCAGCTCAAACCCAGACAGTGGTGGAAGCTCCATCAATCAACCAATCAAAAACTCCCCAAGCAGCTGTTAGTTAGAGTATATGAATCTGCTCTTTCCATTCAGCAAACATTTATTAAATGGCCACCTCCTCCAGAGCACTGTACAAGGCCACCAAAGAGAGGCTAATTTCAGGTTAGGCTAGCTACTAGAGTTCATGGAGTTTACAATCCAGTACCTCCATTGTCCACCTTGGTGTACAAGCCACACTTCCAACTCCCCATGCCTGGAATTCAGGGCCTCCTCAGCTCAGCCTCTCAGAAGTTTTATTTCCTTCAAGGCTCAGCTCAAGTATCACCTTCTTCATGAAACTTTTCCTGATGCCCTAGCATTCTCTCTCTCATCCAAGTACTTTGTATTTAAGTGTCTGTGTACATACTCCTCACCAACTCCTTCCCCCATAGAATGCATGCCTCCTGAGGGCAAAGACTCTCTCACTTTTAGCTAATAGTAGTTAGCATTTATATAGCATTTTAAGGTGTTACAAAGCACTCTACAAATATCATCTCCTTTCATCCTCACAACAACCCTGATATTAGTATCTCCATTTTACAGATGAAGAAACTGAGGCAAAGAGATGTTAAGTAGCTTGCCCAAAAGAAAGCAATTTGCAATTATACACAGAAAGTTACCTTTTGACCCAGCTATGCCTGGGTCACAGCTAACCCTACAATGAGAAGAGATAAAAGAAATACAAAAAAGAATCTATATGTACAGAAACATTTATGGGAGCTCTCTTTGTCATGATTTTTTAAAACCTGGAAATTAAAGGAATGTTCACCCTTTATGGAAAGGAAAAGAAAAGTAGCTTGCCCAGGGGCACAGAGCTAGTAAGTGCTTCAGGCTATATTAGAGCTCAGGTCTTCCTGACTCCAGGTCTAGTGCTCTATCTAATGTGCCACTTACCTACCACCTTTTTGTTCTTATATCCCTAAAGCCTATTATCTGAATTGTAATATGCAGTTAGGTGGCACAGCGATTGGAATAATGGGCCTGAAGTCAAGAAAACTCATCTTCCTGAATTCAAATCTAACCTTAGACACTACTAGCTGTGAGACCTTAGGCAAACTCCTTCACCCTGTTTGCCTCAGTTTCCTCAACTGTAAAATGAGTTGGAGTAGGAAATTGCAAACCACTTCAGTATCTCTGCCAAGAAAATCCCAAATGGGTTCAGGGAGAATTGAGCATGACTGAAATATGAACAACAGCAACATGCAATTAGATGGACACCCTATAGGATTTGTTTATTCATATATGTGTCTTTGCTTAATAATGCAGATGAGTGATTAGTTGAGTCCATAAATGAATAGGAGGACATGAAGGGGGAGGTGCATTAACTTTAGAAAATTGCAAAGTATTCTTAATAACCCCAAGCTTCTCTCTGAAACAAAGGCTCTTCTCTGGAATAATAGTATTCAGGTGGTTCATGGGTACAGGAAAGGGAGCATTCCAGTGTGTGAAGAGAAGAAAATGAGTATCATGTAAAGCACAATTGAAAAGCGGGTGTTGGGTATGGGTCAGCTGCCACATATCACATGCCATTAGTTGAGAGGGGGAAGTGGAGTAGAGGACGTCGTCTAGGAAATGTAAGAGCCTAAAAGAAGATGAGATTGTCCCATGGTAAGAAGGAGAGATAACTGATAGGCAGCTTGTGAGCTCCCTTGGTATCCTTGTAGCACTGAGAAAGAGAGGGAGACTCCCAGCATGTTGCATGCAGCCCCTGTGCTAAACTCATAGGCTATGGATGAACAGGTGCAGACCCGATAGATAGGTCACTGTCTGCATAATTGCACAGAATACCAACAAGGATGAGTTCACAAACCCATTACTGTATTTGAGCATCCCTTGCACCTAGGGCCATGAGCCTGGTAGGTACCCTGTAAATATCTGTTGAATTCAAATAAATAAGGGAATATGTCACATACCCAAGTAACTATTATTTTTAAAATCATACATGCTAAATACATTAGATTGGTACAATCAAAGGGCCAGGGGAGGTCTGAGGGGAGAAAAGTCCCTCCAAGATTGGGATTGATTAGGGGAGGTTTCATGGAGTATTTGGTGCGTAAGTTGAACATTTCTAGATAGGTAGGAATTCACCAGATAAGGGGAATAGAAGGCGAGGGTTCTAAGTGAAGCAAAAATGAGAAAGAAGGAAAGCATAGGACAGGTGGAGAAGATGAGAAACAGTCCAGTTTGGCTGCAGTAGGGAGTGTAGAGGAGAGTAGTAAGAAATAAGGACAGCCAGGAAGGATGAGGCAAGGGTGTATTTCAGAGGACTCTGATTTCCAGGTTAAGGAGTTGACTACTTGCATACATCATTTTATTACTATCAAGTTCATATTGCAATTGGAAAGGAAAACACCTAAGCTAAAATGAGTTAGCTATATATTCTGTAGCTCTAGCCTAGTGGTTCTCAAGCAATGGTAATTGATGTTCATTTCTTCATCAGTCTAGTTTCAGAACGTATGTACAGAAGAGTCATGGGACTTCATGAGCCTCACTCTGTCCCACAGATTCATAGAGACAAGACATTTCTCCTGAGATTTCATGGACCAAATCTACAGGAGGCTTAAACTGTATACATAGAAGTATTATGGACTCAGAACCTGATTCCGTCATGAGCTGCCACTGTTCATAGATTTCTGAACCAGATCCTACTTCATTACTGCTAAATAGCTTAATGAATTATATTCTCTGGGTTTTGTCCCAGCACAGCTCCCTTAGCTTCTTTTAAAATTTTATTAATGCATTATGTTTTGATATCACAGATGTGATATCCAATGAGCACCCTTCATTCACAGCAACCATGACTGATAGTATATGTAACATTCCACACATGCGGTCCTTTACCTCTATACTGCAAAAAGGGAGGTATATTTTATTATCTATTCTCCAGGACTAAGACTGGTCAATGCAATGAATCGACTGTTTGTGTCCCCTTTTTTCATTACTGTAAAATATTCTTTCATATAATAATATTCATTGTTGTAAATATTTTTGTTATTGTATAATTTTCTTGGGTGTTTAATAAATACTTGTTAATTGATTTACTCAGCATCAGTTCTTATAAATCTTAACTTGTTTCTTGGAATTTTTCTTATTCCCTATTTTTTTTTTGACAAAAAGTATTTTTATTTCATCTCTGAATTATTTGACATCTGAATAAGCGTTGACTCCTCAGGACACAGCCTTTGGCATCTTTTCCAACTTATTCATCAGCTTGATGCACTGTGCCTTTCTCAGAAACATAGATGCCATCCAAAAATTTTCTGATATCCTTGTTTTTGACTGTGGTGGCCTGTTGGATCAGGGCAGCTGAGTTTGAAACAAGTTCAATATCATTTCCTTCAAGAATTAACTCATCTTTTTGGGCTTGAGAAACAGCACAAGCAACACCTGGTCTCATGCGCACTCTTCGGATATATTTTTCACCCAAGAAATTTCTGATTTCAATAAGTGAGCCATTCTCTTGAATAACAACATTGATGGGGAAGTGAGCATACACAGACCTCATCTTGTAACGAAAACCCAGGGTAACGCCTTTGATCATGTTTTGTACATGACTACAGATTGTGCTCACAGTTGCAAGTTCTTTTCGATTTCCCCACCACTTGTCTTCCCGAAGCCTTTTTTTCTTCTTTCCAAGGAGACTGAGCTCAACATTGATATGGTTGAAATCCCTTCAGAGGATTCCTCTGGGCCCTTTCACAATAACTGTCCGACCCTTAAGAGAGATGTCAACATTTTCTGGGATGTCGACGGTCTGGTTGCTTAGAATGGTCTTCATTCTGGTAGTGAATGGGCCAAAGTTATTCCCTATTTCTTAAGGCACAATAAAATTCCATGACCTTTATATACCACAACTTATTCAAAGATCTCCAAATAGATGGGCAACCATTTTTTTTCCCATAGTCGGAAATTATAAAAATTATAGCTATGGATATTTGGGTACATATGGGGCCTTTCTCTCTGTCTTTGACATTTTTCAGGTTTCTACCCAGTAACAGAACCTCAGGTTAAAAGAGATATCTATTAGATTCCTGATAATCGACCTGATAATCAATTCTATGATTTTTCTCTATATTGAAAAAAGGTTTTTTTCCAGAATGGTTCACAGCTACACCAAGAGTATCCTAGTATATATGGCCTGTCTTCTCGAAGGCCTTCCCACCCCTGAATTCAAGACTACTTCTGTCTTTTGTCATCTTTACCAGTCTTCTGGGTATGAGAGAAAACCTGAGTCAGCATAGTTTTATTTATATAGCCGTTCTCTGTATCATGATAGATGGTTTCATGAGTTGTGGCCAGAAAAAGTCATCATCTACGTGCTAGTCCTCTAGTGATGAACTTCTCCAGATTTGGCTAGGTAAGTTGCAGAAATAGAATAATAGAATTTCAAAATTAGAAGAGACTTTAGCATCCATCTTAGTCCAACCCATGCCTGAAAACAAATGTAAAGGGTAGTTATCTAGCCTTTGCTTGAAGACCTCCAATGACAGAAGGACTACCTGCCCTCTCAAGAGAAGCTACTCACACATTCACAGCCAATTGTTAGGGAGTTTCCTTACCTCAAGTCAAAATTTGTTTCTTTTCATTTTCTACACATTGTACCTCATTTTTCCCTCTGGGACCAAGCAGATCAATCCCAACTCCTGTCCATTTGATAGCTCTTGAAATACTTTAAGATAGCATTCTCTTCTCCAGTCCTCATGTCTGCAATTTTTTTTAACAGACTATTTTACCCATGAATTCGAGACCCTTTATCATCCTAGTTATCTTTCTCTGAATATTCTCTGGCTTGCTATCTGTAGCCCACCTTATATTCCACAAGTTGATTTTTTAAATTCAGAGGTAAGAGTTCCTATATATTCCTATTCAATCTTGTTCTACTCTATTTTGCCTGATGTTCTATTCTTTCATTTGCTGTGTTATCTGTTCCTCTTCACCTCAAAATGTTCAGTTCATCACTGCAAAAATACTAGCAAAAAAACTAGAACACTCAGACTCTTCCTCTCCCCTCCTCCCCCAAATAACTATTAGGTAGTTGCTTAACTGAACTTAAGGTGATTTTCCCCCCTTCTAAACAAAACTGCCCATACTTAAGACAGAAAGAAGATTAGAGTCTAACCCAGGGGTTGTGTGTGTGTGTGTGAGACTTCTTTTTTTTTTGTGAGACTTCTTTTTATCAATCTAGTGAAATCCACCTATCTCTTCTTAGCATTATGTTTTTAAATACATAAAATATAATACACAGGATTTCAAAGGAAGCCAGTTACATTAAAATGTAGTTTAAGGAACCCTGATAACTATTCTTAATGCCATGGTTGAGGATTTGAGTGCCCAGGAAGAGTCTATAAATGTGTCTTTGGAAGAGACTCAGGTGAATAGTTCATGCTTACTGACTATATTTTTCAATACAGTCTTTTAACTTCACCATAAAGCTTCATAGTCCTATATTGTTGTCTTTGGGCCTTATAAATGAGGAAGAGAATTTGGAAATAGGGAATTTCTGGGGCCCATTGAAAAGGGAAAAGACATTTAATTCAATTCTTTTGGTTTTGTTTCTAGAAAGAATGTTAAGACTACTGTTTCCATTCTTCTAGTAATATATCTAGTCATTAGTTACTGGACAAAGATTTCATATTTAGAGTATCAATAGAATGGTTTGTGTTTATGGATAGCCTAAAAACCTACACATTTCTTATCATCTTTTGCCCCCTTTTCTACTACTCTGTCACCAACTTGGCAGAAATTGAAGGAGACTACACAGGACTAGGGACCATTTTATGATTGTTTCATGGGTTTCCATGGCCAGTTCTACAATTTTTTTTGTGTCTGCTACTTAAGTATTGAAATATGATGTAAACACTCCTCTTAAGAAACTTATAATCTAATGATTGGGGAAGAAGCCATGTATACAAATAACAAAAGTGACAAAAGGGAGAATGAGATAAGTACAATGGAGAGATCCAGGCAAGGTGCTATAGAGAGATGACCAAGGATCATAGAATCATCTGATCATGGCTTTGGAGCTGAAAGGGATCTTTGAGACCATTACATTGATCCTCTTCGTTTTTACAGACAGGGGAACTGAGGACCAGGAAGGTTAAATGAAATGTCTAAGGCCAAATTCAAACCCAGATCATTCTGACTGTAAGTCTAATGCTCAGTCTACCTGAAGACAGGAAGGGATTGTAGAAGGAAGTAGAAAACAACATCTAGATGGCATTAGAATGGTAATGAGGATGTGTTGGGGAGTAAGCAGAGGATAGGATTATAGGTAGCTTCATAAAGGAGATGGCATTTGAGTTGAGTCTTGAAAGAAAGCAGCAACTTCAATAAACAGAGATTAGAGGTAGATCATAGAGTATGATATTCATTGTAGGCATGGGAGATGACAAGAACAAAGGCAGAGAGAGAAGAGAGGGGAAAAAAAGAGAGAATGGGAGGTAGACATTGGTTCAGTTTGATTAGGTCATATGCTCTCTGAAGGGGAGCCATGTGAGATAAATCTGGAAAGTTAAATTAGAGACAGACTAAGCAATTCATTTAAAACAATGAAGATTTATGTTTTTATTATATTATTATGTTAGTATGTTTAAAGTGGTTTTAATGACAATCTGATATCCATATGGAAAAGATATTGGAAGGAGAACTTTTAGAGGTAGAAATAATATTTGGGAGGTCTTTGCAGTGGTCTGAATAAAAGATTTTGAGGGACTAAACCAGAAATTATTGCTAATGGGGATATCATGGGTATAGGGACTAGACCTGTGATCTCATTGGTATAAGGAATTCCCAGATGAGGAAACTAATTCTGACAATAAAGATTGGCACCTTCTCCCCAACTTTTAGATATTAGAGAGTTGCTTATAGCTCTGAAAGGTGACATAGCCAGAATATGTCAGAGACTGGAACTGAACCCAGCTCCTTTAGAGGTCTAGGTCAGCCTCAACTTCCATTTTTTTTTTAAAAATAATAATTTGGGTTTCACTTACTAACTAGTTATATGATCTTAATTTCTCTAAGGGTTATTACTATATAGCTTGCTTTTCAAAAATAAAATTAAAACAATTTCTTTATCCATATCACTAATTTTTCTTTTTCTCCCCAATTACATGTCATATATGGATTTCATTAACATGCTGTTTCCTTCCTTGCCCAGACCACTAATTAGGAAGCTAAATAAGACCAGATCAACAGAATCTTCCTTTCCACTGCTCATAGAATACATTACCAAGGATCATCTAGCATTTTTATCAATTTTTAAATGTTACCACATTCATCCAAGGCATCTTGAAGTCATTTGTTAAGTAAAAACCTCTTAAGTAAAGCATTTGATTCTAAAAAAAAGAAATAAAGAAAAAGTGGCCTGGGCAGTAGCAGGGTGAGGTAGGGCCCACATCTTGTGGTACCCTGCTGCTGTTCCCCTTGCAGGATTCTTGCATGACAGTGCTGAACAGCAGCAGGCCTAGTGGGTCCCTTAGGACATGCACAGTTCCCAAAATAAGCTCACCGGACAAGGTCAGTTACTGCTATTCATTCATGTCAGAAAAATGGAAAACGTTTAAGATACTCCTCTAATACATCCAATCTTATAGATAGGTTCCAAAAGTCTCCAGATGGAAACATTTTAATTGACCATGTATTCTTTTCAACATATATTAATTAAATGCCCACTTGGTGTTTGAGCAAGCTTCAGTCTTCATGGACTTTATATGATAGAAAGGAAGAAGAGAGGGAGATGTACAGAGAGAAGGAGATGAAGGAGAGGGATTAATGGAGAGAGAGGGAGAGGGAGAGAGGGAGAATCAGAGAAAGATAGAGACAGAAAGAGAGAGGGAGAGGAGAGAGAGAGAGGGGAGAGAGGGGAAAAAGGGGAGAGAGGGGAAGAGAGAGAGAAAAAGAGAGCGAGGAGAAGGGGGGAGGGGGGAAAGGAGGGGGAAAGAGAGAGAAGAGAGAGGGAGAGAGAGAGAAAGGGAGGAAGAGGGGATAGATGGATCAGGAAATAGATGAGAGAGGGAGGAGGAATAAGAAAGAGATTAATAGGTAAAGGGAGAGAAAAATGGAGAGGAGGGAGAAAGAGGAGAAAAGAGGTGAAGGGAGAGAGATTAATGAGTAGAGAGATAGAAATGTGGAGAAGGGGAGGGAGATAGAAAGAGATTAAAGAAGGGGGAAGGGGGAAGGAAGGCAGGAGTAGAGGGGGGGAGAAAAAGGAAAAAAGGAACAAGATAAGAGAGAAGAAGAGAGAGTGGGGATGGGGAGATAGAGGAGCAGGTAGAAAATGAATATACTAGAACAAAGTGGCATTACATAGTGCAGGGTTTTGAGTGAGAAAAATCTGAGTTCAAATCTCACCTCTGGCCCCTATTAGCTGTTTCTGCTTAATCAGTGGAATGATATAGATCTTTGCTATGAAAAAACAGCCTTCATTTATGAGATAAGATTTAGTTGATCTTCACAACAACCCTGTGAAGAAGAATACTTGCATAAAGCAAATATTCTTATGTCCAGTTTACAGATGAGGAAACAGACACAGTGGCTTGAGAAGATGATGCCAGTAAGCAGCAGTCAGGATTTAAATTCAAATCTTCTGATCAAGTCCAGTGTGCTTTTCAAGACACCATACTTCTCCTGCTTTGAATTCCTCCCAATTCAAATGTAGATACTATTAAGGAAAAAAATCTCTGTCCGATCAGGGTGGGTTTAGCAGCATTTGTTAGTGTTAATTTTGTTGTATAGTCATTTCAGTCATGTCCAACTCCTTGTGACCTCATTTGAGGTTTTCTTGGCAAAGATCCTGGAGTGGTTTGTTTTTTCTCCTCCAGTTCATTTTACAGAGGGTGGTTTGCTATTTACTTCTCCAGCTCATTTTACAAATGAAGAAATTGAGGCAAACAGGGTGAAATGCCTTGCCCAGTGTCCCACAGCTAGTAAGTATTTGAGGCTGGATTTGAACTCAGGAAGATGAGACTTCCTTACTTCAGGCCCAGCACTCTGTTCACTGGGCCACCTAACTTCTGTGTTAGTTACTAGCCGTATTAGTCCATCCATTGTAAAGCCTTGCCTCAACTCCTGGTTCTCTCTGTATTCGTGAGAACACTTCCCTCTCCCCACAGCAGTGCTTTTCTGATCCTTTTGCTTTCCCAATGACTTTCTTTGCCACAGCTCCTATTGGGTATATAATAGAATGTCAATTATTGGGACTATTTGTGGACTTAATGAGGTGGAAAATCAATTTTTCTGGCTAATCAGTCTGGTTGTTGGGGGTTGGAGGACAAGCCTGATAATCAAGGTGCTGCTGTGCTATTTTCTTTTAAAAACCTGAATGGTGCAGTGAGTAAGAGCACTGGCCCCCGAGTCGGGAGGACTCAGGATCAGTTCTGGGCTCAGATACTTAACACCCACACGAAAAAACTGGCTGTGTAACCTTGATCAAGTTACTTAACCCCAATTGCTTTAAAAAAATAAAAATAAATAAAAACCTGAATGAAGCCAGACATTCTTCTTGTGGCCTTTCCCTCAACTGGTGTGTTTCACTCTCTAAAGGATTTTTGGGTCAGTCTTCAGATAGAGCATTAGAGAACCAGGTAGATGGTGTTCTTGGTTGTTTTGCTATTCTTCCTTTACAAAGGAGTTTAAAATTGTAGAATATTAGGCATTCTAGTTTAGTTTGTGGATTGCTATAATATCTGCTACTATTATGTCTTGAATATTCCCTCCACAATAGTTTATGCTGTTTCCTCACCTCCCTTCATTCATTCCTTAAAGACCAATTTAAATGTGACAACTTCCAAGAAGGTGAAGGGAAAGAGATCCACCAGGATTCTTCACTCTTCCCCCCACCTACATGCATACCTTTGTCTCCTGGTAGCACTTGTTTCTAGATCTCTAACTCACTTATTACTGTAACACTGTGTATTATAGTATGTATCTAATCTCCCTTCTAAACTGTAAACTTTCTGAGGCAAGGACTGTATCTTATCTAAATGTTGGTTTCCCTTAAACCCTTGACATAATGTTCTGCATGCAGTAGATAGTTAACAAAATCTGTGGGATGAATGTTGTTAAATATATGGGGAAGGATACTAATAAATGGGATGAATTCAGAAGGTTCTTCTATAGGAGGTGGTCTTGAAGCATGTTAGTGAATATGAGAAACAAAGATGAGGATAAACTTTCTAGGCATAAGAGCCAGACTGTGCAGAGGACAGAGATGGGACATAGGATGCCATGCACAGGGCAGAGTAAGTAGACCAATTGGAATGGATCCTTCAGTGCATGATAAGGAGTAGTGTAAAATCAGCCTGGAAAAGTTGGGAAGAGAGATTATACAAAAGGAGAGTAGGGTCCACAGTGGCAAATGCTGCACAAATTTCAAGATGAATGAGGACTGAGAAAATGCCATGGGATTCAGCAATTAAGAGCTGATTAGGGACCTTGGAGAAAAGTTCATTCAAGGGGTCATAAGCCATATTTCAGGAGGTTGAAATGTGTAAGATTTGAGGAAGAGGAAGCAACAAGTTTAGATGGCTTTTTATAAGAGTTGTATGTGAGAAACAGGAGATATATGGTGTGATCACTTGAGAGGATCCCTAGATGCATGTCACTCCTCTTGGCAATTATTGCATTTCAAGCAGCTGCCCCTCCCACAGAGGGCACAAATGGTTCCTTTTGCTGTAAGAAGAACTTCAAAACTCTTACTTATTCCCAAGTGTTCAGTGGCCCTATTTCCTCTTCTCCTGGGTGTTACATCTTCCAAATTCCTGAGATCTATCTTGATCTCCTGAGATCAAGAGTTTCTCCTTCCTTTTTAGGTCCTTTTTTCCCCTTTTTTGACCCATTCAAGCCTCTTCCCCTCTCCCCCAGAAAAAAAAGATATTCTTCCCAGTAACTAGGAGAGTAGATGTATTTCTTGACTTAATCTACCTTTTCTTATAGGAAAGAGACTATTCTGGACCAAGCTTAGAAAGTCACTTGGCTGTAGTAGAAAAACAGACATTAAACACTCCATACAAGTCCAAGCAATCTCTTCCTGCTCTCTGTACTTGCCAGAAATGGGATAATCCTCAGTAATCTTTGTTATTCGTATATAGAATAAACTGACATAAGATTTTTTTTGGTCACTAACTCCCAAGGGAAAACCTTTGCCTGAGGATCATTTCAAAGAATTTAGTACCAATAACTGATCACTATATGCAGGGAAGGGAAAACTATTCTGGAAAATCAAAATGCTGCCATCCCAGGTTATTTACTATAGAAATTATCTCCATATTGGTAGACCCACGAGTTACTAGGGTTGTATTTTAACTCCTTCCTTCTGTCCCTATTTCTGCCACTGGCTTTAGGTATAAACAAAATAAAAATCAATATACATAACATGATTCAAGGATCCCTGAGAAGCCTTCCACCACCCAATGCATGCATATAAATATATATACACAGATGTGTATATTATATATGTTATATATCACATAACATATTATACATGTCCTCCACCTGCTTAACATAATGTTCAAGTTCACCTGTTAGAGCTTTGCTCATTTTATCCTCTTCTAAAATGTTCTTGCATAGGAGGTATGCATGACAAATTACATCGTTAATACTTTGTATGAGTTTTTAAAAACCTGATTATTTCCCTCATTTTGGAGCTAGCAAACCTCAGGGTACTGAGGGAATAAATGCTTTGATGCTAGAATGAAGGCAGGAAAATGTTTGTTCATAAAACACAACTCTGGAGAGGTTAGATCTATGTGAAATACCTTGGTAGGCAATGGGAATGCACCAGATGTCTTTAGGCAGGGCAGGGATGGGGAATGGCAAAAGAGACAGGTATGAGGTCCTCTGGCACACAGTAGGAGGTAAGAATGTGAAAGAGATAAGTTTGATGTCTGTCTTAATTTGGCCTAGAGCCAACCATGATTGATCATCTTGTGAAAGATTCTGAATTATTTTTCAAAGAGGGTCGACATTGACATGAATAAAAACCTTAGAGTCAACTGTTTCTGAAAACCAATATTTCATTTGACTCAGCCTATTTAATCAATTAATGAAACTGAGATCATACCATTCAGTGCTGATGTCACCATAAAGCAATGTCAACAATTATTCAATTAAACAATTTCCTAGAATATTAGGTGATGCTCCTCAGTTTCAATTTTAATTCATTTTCAAATTATTTTTCTATTAAAGGGTTCCAGAGAAACTTGAATCAATAAGGTACCTAGAGATTTCTCTGTAGCTAAGAAGCTGCTTCTGGATGATTTCCCATTCTGCTCTTTATTACTGAATATATATTTGCTCAGGATTTCTATCATTGCTTTACCAGCAATTAAAAGAGATCAACACAGCAATGATAACCATGATTGAGATCTGTCCTAGGATTTGATTTATCCTTTGTGCTATTAACAAATTATTACCATGCTCATGCATGTTCCTTTTGACTAGGAGTTCAGCTAAGAGAGTATAAGAACACTTGGTTGGAAGGCTAGAAATCAGAATTCCAGAGCTGAAATATACTTTAGTGTGATCTAGAGAAAATCCCAGCATTTTTATTGATACAGAAACTGGAGACACAAGCCAAAAGTGACTTTGTCAAGGCCATAGTAAATAAATATGAGAGTCAGGAAATCTCAGCTTCAGCTTTTTAGGCAACCATAAGCCACTTAACCTCTAGGTCCCTTAGTTACCATCATCTATAAAATGAGATGGATAATTTGGTATTCTATATAATTGAATTAAATTAAATGAACATTTATGAAGATCCTAATATGTAAAATGGAACTGTACTAGGTGCTAGGGATACAGAGCCATTACTAGAATGGGGCCACTAAGGCTTTGTCTCAAGCCCCCAGATTTAAAAGGTGCCCAAATCACTTTCAGGTGAATGGACAGAGCACTGCCCATAAACTACATCACGGTTTTTATTACTACCACCATTGTCGCCAACCAGAAAGGTATTAAAAAACCTTCATTTAGAATTAGGTAATTACATACCAATTCATAATGAAAATTCATCTAGGTACTACAATAGACACTGAGAGAGAATCAGAAGAATCTACATAGCTGGAAGGGTCCTCAGAGGCCATCTAATCCAACCCCTCATTTTGCAAATGAGGAAACTGAGGCCTAAGGTGGATAAAGTGACTTATCCAAGATCACTCAGGAAACCTCAGTCCTCTGACTTCAAAACCACTACTCATTCAGAGAGAAATAAGCCAACAACTCATTGTATTTTTTTTTTGCTTTTTTTTGGAGAGGGGAAGGTAGGGCAATTGGGGTTAAGTGACTTGCCCAAGATCACATGGCTAGTTTTGTGTTAAGTGTCTGAGGTTGGATTTGAACTCAGGTCCTCCTGACTCCAGGGCCGGTGCTCTATTCACTGTGTCACCTAGCCGCCCCCAGCTCATTGTCTAGAGAGGAAGGGAAATAAAAGATAATAATAATATAAAGTGGAATATACTTAAGAGTGTTGAAAAACACATTATGAGGAGTGACTTGTGGCTGATTGGGAGGAAGGGGAAGATCAGGAAAGATTTCATGGATTAACTAGCATTTGGGATAGGCCTTAAGGAATGGGTAGTGATGGTGGGTAGGGCATCCAAGTTTTGAGCAAACATATGGAATCAGGAAAACATTGAGTATGTTTGAAAAACCACAAGCACCCCATTTTGTCTATAGATGTACAGAATCAATTTTAACTAATACATTATAATAATAACAACACAATAAGAAGAAATAGTAAATTTTTTAGGTACCTCCTATGAGCAAATCATTGTTTTAGGAGCTGGGGATATAAAGACTGAAAACAATGACCCAGTTTTGACACAATACCTGTGTTCAATCTAGTTATCAATATAATAGTCCAACTGAGAGATCCTGGGGATCTGCATTAAAGTGGTGGCAAGAGACATTGCAAAGCTTGGAATGGACAGAATATGGCATCTAGGTTGGTGTGGTGGTCAACAAAGAGAGAGAGGTCCATATTACTCTATGGTTTCCAAGGTGATGGCAAAGTCATTCACAGAAAGGGAAGAAAAAAAGTCAGGGAAAAGAGAAGATTTTGGAGGAAAAATTAGTTCTGTTCTGGACATTGGATTACATATTTAATATTGGAAAGGACCTCAGAGATAATCTACTCCAAAACCTGCATTTATAGATGGTGAAAGTATGGCTCCAGGAGGCTTAACGACTTGCCCCAAGTCATATAGATAGAAGAGAGCGAAGCTGGGATTTGGATATATATCTGTTTCCAAACTCTATTTTTGCTACTGCACCACAGTAAGTTTCAGATATTAGCAGAAACTCCAGTGGGGATATCCAACAGACAACTGGAAATGCAAGGCTAGAACTCGGGGGCGGGGGGGATGGGTATGGGGATAGAAATTTCAGAGTTACCTTCATGGGAATGATAGTTAAAATCACAAGAGTGGATGAGATTTCTAAGTGAGAGAATTTCAAAAGAGAAAAGAAGAAGGTTAAGAACAGAACTCTGAGGAATAACTATATTGGGTATCAAGAAGAAGAAAAAGGCAAAGGACAAAGAAAAGATCAGATAGATTGGAGGAGATCTGTTGTGCTATCGTGTCATGGACATGGAAGAGAGAACATCAAGGAGGAATCAGACTTACAAGAGATTTTGGTTAACATTATGATTATTCACCTAATATGAATAGGGCCTTCCAGGCTTTCCTACAAAAAGTTATCAGCTTTCACATATAATTACATAGGAATTGAATGGTCATCTAAGGGAGCCAAGAGTGGTTATTCTTACTGCTTTTGTGAAGCATATCTAAGAGCTTACTTACCATGGTATCAGTATATTCACCCAGTTTGGTCTCAGAAATGGGTTTTTTGTGATGTAGGAAGAGATCTCGAAGAAAATTCTGTAAGTACCAAGAAAAGAATCAGTACTTTACAAAGGGCATAAAGACTACATGAGGCAAATATTACTTTAAAAAATTTTTATTTTATTTTTAATTTGTGGAATAAAACAAGCATTTCCAGGGCAGCTAGGTAGCATAGTAGCCTCCAACCCTGGAGTCAGGAGGAACTGAGTTCCTATCTGACCTCAGACACTTAACACTTACTAGCCATGTGACCTTGGGCAAGTCATATAACCCCAATAGCCCTGCCCTCCCCCCTCCAAAAACCCAACAATAGCAAAAAAAAAAAAACCCAAGCATTTCTATGATACAGTATAATAAAAAACAGGTGATTGTACATGAAACTACAAATCTATTATGTACAACTTGCTATTCCTTTTAAATAATAGATTTATCACATGAATGTCTTTTTTTTCCTCCCCCTCTCACCCTAGAGATGGCTATCATTAGACACAAATAGGTGTCTATGTATAAGTGTGTGTGTGTGTGTGTGTGTGAGTATAGTGATACAAAAACACTCTCAAGGTCTCTCTTAAGAACTTTACTTTTTTTTTTAATTTGGGAAGGCAATTGGTGTTAAGTGACTTGCCCAAGGTCACATGGCTAGTTTTTGTGATAAGTGTCTGAGGCCAGATTTGAACTCAGGTCCTCTTGACTCCAGGGCAGGTGTTCTACTCACTGCGCCACCTAGCCTCCCCCTCTCTTAAGAACTTTGGAATTGATTGTGTGACATGGGAAACACTGACACAGGACCACTCAGCATGGCATGCCCGCATCAGGGAAGGTGCTGTGTTCTATGAGTAAAGCAGAATTGAAAAAGTTCAAAGGAAATGCAGGATGTATAATTTAGAGAATCTACCCCAAGTGTTCATATGAATAATTTGTGCCTGACTTGTGGTAGAACATTCCAAGCTTATACTGGTCTGATTAGCCATAGTTGGAAACACTGAAACTTGACTCTAGCATAGTGATGTCATTTTGGTCCTCTTTGAGAATGAAGGACAACAACCATTCTGTGTGTGTGTGTGTGTGTGTGTGTGTGTGTATACACATATATACATACATGTAAAATTATTCTATACCTACTTCTATTCACCAATTCTTTCTCTGGATATCTCTCTTCATATGTCCTTTATTGTAGGCAAATACTACTTTACAACAGGCATAAGACTTTCATGAATTCCTTATTTTAAAGACTGTTTCTAGTTTTCTGTTTTTAAAAAAATATTCAATATTTTTAGTAGGTAATATGGACTTGACTGAACACTTCCTCCACAGCCCCCTTGTGGCCCATACCAGAGATTCTTCCCTGGAGGAGTTTCTGTCTTGGGGTCCTGTTCTCCTGACAAGTGATAGCCTCTCTGAGAATACTTTGTATTTAAGGAAATCCTCAACCACACTTCAATTCACTCCCTCCTCTTTGGCCCACTGCTCAGAAGCTTCCTGGCCAACTTCTTTGCCAAAATCTGCTTACCCTTTCCTCTCATCCTCCTCCAGTTTTGGAACTAGGAACTAAGATCAAATCTATCCTGCCATTGTTCTTGGATGGGTTTCCCCTGTGCCCCAAATCATTATCTCAGTAACTTTCCAGAAAAAAGGGCCCCTCTCTGGCTACCACTCTACACTTTCCCCCTTAAAAAATTAAGTTCCTTGAGAGCTTTTGCATTTGTATCCCAGCACTTGGAACATAGTAAGTGACTAACACTTTTTATTCATTCATTCATGATTACAGCTTAATACGATCTCACATTTATATATCATTTGGAGATTTAAAAAGGGCTTTTCTCCCAGGAGGTAGGGAATGTAAGTGGTATTATCTCCATTTTTGTAAGTGAAAAATATGAACTACAGAGAGGTTAAGTGACTTTGCCCAAAGTCACACAGTTAGAAAATAGTTTAGCCAGGATTTGAATCCAACTTCCCCGCCCCCCCCCCACCCCCAATCCAATACTCTTTCCAAAGCAGTCTCTGCCCAAGAGAAGTATAGCAAGAAGTAGAGAGCAGGGACTCATTTTCCTCATATTCCTCATTTTGTCTTTGTATTACCAACACCTGCCACAGTGTTTGGCACATAGCAGGTGTTTAATAGTCCTTGTTTAATGAATGAGTGAATGAATGAATAATTAAAATGATGATATTCCTCCCTTTTTGTCTCTATGGCTGTGAAAGTAACACTACCTGAATTTTTGAAGAGAGACTCAAATGTGGACAGCTTGGAGAACTGGTTGTAAAACTAAACCCTGAAGTTCTTGGCCCCACTCCAGGAAGTTAAGTCCAAAACACATTGAGACTTAAATTTCTAGCAATAGACAAATCCATATATTATCCACCTTCAACAGAGTTCAGAAGGCATTCAATGAAACTTACCTGGAGCTCCCCAGCCGAGATAAAGCCACTGCTATCAGCATCGTATTTACGCCAAATCTGAAACACAAGTTCCATTCAATGAGTCAGCCCTCAGATCACTGAACTAATAATGTAGACTTCTGCTAATTTTACAAGCAGTTAAATTGTGTAGTGGATAAAGTGTCAGGCCTGGAGTCTGGAACATTCATCTTCCTGAGTTCAAATCTGATTTCAGACACTTACTAGATGTGTGACCCTGGACGAGGCACTTAGCCCTCTTTGCCTCAGTTTCCTCATCTGCAAAATGAGCTGGAGAAGGAAATGGAAAACCACTTCAGTATCCTTGCCAGGAAAACCCCAAATGGGGTCACAAAGAGTTGAACACGACTGAACAACAACAATCTTATAGGTACAGAATATGAAGTTGTCATTTAGTTATAGATAGGATAGTGATTGGATCTGTGATTTCACTGGTATATGAAACTTCTTCTACCAACACAAGTCAACACCTTCTCTACAAACTATAGTCTTAGAGAGCTGCCCAGAGCATTGAGAAGTTAATAGACTTGCCCAGGGTCACATAGTCAGCATATGTCAGAGGTGAGATTTGTACTCAGGTGTTCCTGGCTCTAAGTCTGGCTCTCTATCCATCATAGACAATATTAAAAAAAAAAGACAAAAGCAATGTTTTAGCTTTCTGTGGGTGGCAGTGAATGAGCAGATAGACCCAGTTAAAAAAAAGAAAAGAACAAAAAATAAAATAAAACTTTTCAGTTCCCATTTTTTCAACTGTAAAAATATACTTAGTTGAAAGAGCTCCTTTGGACAAGTCAGAGGCCAATCAGGTCAGAATGATCTTTGATGGTTTAAGTGGCTCAGATGAATATTTTTGTCATGGCAACTCGGTCTATTTTTTTGTCTCATTTCTTACCTAGCCCTTAGTCATTGAATGGGTATTGCCTCAGACAAACTGAGGCCTGCAAAAGACATTAATTTAGAAAGGCCAAGTTCAACCACTACATCCCCAGCCTTTGGTCATTGGCCATCGCCAGTTATCTTGAGTTATGTCTTATCGCTGGACTTTGATGACTTTGGAGTAGAAAGTGAGGCAAATGACTTAGAGTGCAGCTCTGCCTCACTTAAATCCAATTCATGCACAAGTTAAGACAGCACGCTGTGTTGTCACTACTTCTCTTAGAAAATGAAGGATCAGCAACAATAACAACTCCCCTACCATGCACGCACTCCTCTTTCCCACCTCCTACCCATGGCCTGAATCTGATTAGGAAGGAAACGAAGCAGGGAGAGTAAGTCTTTTGCTACCATCTCTAGAAAATGGGATTTGGAAATGATTTAGTGCCTGGGACATAGTAGGCATTTAACAAATACCTATTGACTGACTGATTTAAAGAGGAACATTGCTTCAATGTGACCAGCAAGTGGATTGTGTTCTCTTTTCAAAGGTCATCAGTTCCAATATGTTAAAAAATGATAGCTAAGGATTAGACAACATGGCCCAAAAGCTGCACTAAGACATATGGGACACCTTGTAAAGAGCTTTAAAAATTGTGTTATGCATTAATTCATTAATTTCACATTAACTCTGCAAAGAAAGTACTAGAGGTTGAGTGATGCAAATGAAGTTCAAGGAGGCTAAATAAATGACTTTCAGAGTCACATGTCTACTAAGTCAGAAGAGGGATTTGGCTCTAAGTCAAATATTCTTTCCATGACATCTTGCTGTCTTTCAAAATTAAAATAGTCACATAGATAGATAGTCATAATGGGGTATTTACTTCTCTCTCCCATCCCCAAACTCTACCCCCATATAATCTGAAACCTTCTGTGAGTGTACTTTGACAGGGTTTGGTGTGGAAAGTAAAAGGTACCTACTTGCATAAATTCCACACTGTTATCCAAGGGGGTTTCTCGGCGAAAGAACAGGAGAAAGTTTTCATCTTCTGGTAAGATTATCTTGGCAAGCTAAAGGATTAAGACAAAAACATTTGGAGTTAGTCATAGCAGTCAGTATCACTTAGGGTGCCCTGTCAATCAGTGATGTGTTTCATCTACCATTAAATGTCTTCTTTTTTTTTTCCCAATCAATTTACCAATTAATAAAAGAACTGAGGGGGTAGGTAGTTTCAGTGTCTTGTGGCAGCCTAATATACATTGCCCACCCTTTTGATTGTGAGTTTCTAATGGATAGTAGGAGATTCTTCTACAATTCTATATATTTTTTATCTTGCTGGGACCTTGTAGTGAAGTTTACATGAAGGCCAAGAATCAGTTCAGTCATATTTCTGTTGAGAAAACCAATAAATCTGAATAGATAACAAAACCACGAGAAACCATCTAGGACCTGAGGCTGATTTAAGTTATAAATTTCTATCTCTTCTGGCCTTTCTCTATCCTGTGTTTGGTTATGTCCTCTGGAAAATTTCCTAATTTCTTGTTCCTCTAATCCCTGTGATATTTCTCTAGACACAAATTTCTTTTTCCTGCTGTCCCTACACAATCTGCATCATGAATTCCTATATGCCTCATCAAATGCCATCTTTCTCTGAGTCTTGTGGAACCCTGGCATCACTATATATTTTTTTCATTTTTCAAATGCTTTATTAACTTCTGATTTATATCATTCATTTCCGCCAGATTTTGAGTTACAAATTTTCTCCTCATTTTTCCCTACCCACCACCCCAAAATAACAATCTCACAGGATATCCCCTCCTCCAATCTGCTCTCTCCCATATCTTCTCCCATACCCCCTTTGACTTTTCCAGTAGGGCATGGTGGATCCCTATGCCCCAGTACCTGTATATCTTATTTCCCAATTACATGTAAAATAGTATTAATAATAATTATATATATATATATGTATATATATAATTTTAGACATTTGATTTTAAAACTTTGAATTCCAGGTTCATTCCCTTCCTCCCTTGTCACGTACCCTTACTGAGAAGATAAGCAGTTCAGTATAGGTTGTAAATGTGTAGCTAATGCAAAACAATAACATAGTAGATATATTGTAAAAGACTGACTATATTTCCCTCCCTCCTATTCCACCTCCCACTTGTTCTATTCTCTACTTTGATCCTGTCCCTTTTCAAAAGTGGGTGTTTCCAACTTCCCTCTCCTGCAGCCTGTCCTCCCTTCCATCATCCCTCTCTCATCCCCTTCCCTCCTACTCTCCTGTAGGGTGAGATACCCTATTTAGTGTGTATTTCATTCCCTCCCTGAGCCAAATTCAATGAGAATAAGAGTGACCCATTCCCTTTTGCCTTCCTATTCTTCCCCTCCATTGTAACCATTTTCCCTTGCCTCTTCTAAATGAGATAGTATACTCCATTCTGTCTCTCTCCATCTCCTCTCATTATATTCCTCTCTCACCTCTTAATTTCACCTTTTAAGTATCATCCCTTCCTATTAAATTGGACATGTGCTCTCTATCTATGTATACCTGTAAACATATATACACACATTCACATATTTATTCATACACCTGTATACCCTCCGTTATAGCCATATTTTTATATATATACATATATATATATTTATATTTATATTCCCTTCAACTATTTTCATACTGAGAAAAGTTTCATCAGTTACAATTATTGTTTTGCCATGTAGGAATGTTAATAGTTCAACTTTGATAAGTGGCTTCTGATTTCTTTTCCCTATTTACCTTCTCAAGCTTCTCTTGCTTCTTGTATCTGAATGTCAAATTTTCTATTCAACTCTGGTTTTTTCATCAAGAATGCTTGAAAGTCCCCTATTCCACTGAATGACCATATTTTCCCCTGAAACATGATACTCAGTTTTGCTGGGTGGGTGATTCTTGGTTTTAATCCCAGCTCCTTTGCCCTCTGGAATATCATATTCCAGGCCCTTCGATCCCTCAGTGTAGAAGCTGCTAGATCCTATGTTATCCTGATTGTGTTTCCACAATATTCAAATTGTTTTTCCCTTGTATTTTCTGCTTGTAATATTCTCTCCTTAATCTTGGAATTCTGGAACCTGGCTATAATATTCCTAGGGGTTTTCTTTTTCATGTGGTGATCGGTGGATTCTTTCAACCTCTATTTTGCCCTCTGGTTCTAAAACATCAGGGCAATTTCCTTGAGAATTTTTTGAAGGATGATTTCTAGTTTCTTACTTTGATCATGGCTTTCAGGTAGTCCAATAATTTTAAAATTATCTCTCCTGGATCTATTTTCCAGGTCAGTGTTTTCTCCATGAGATATTTCACATTGCCTTCTATTCTTTCATTTGTTTGGATCTGTTTAACAGCATCTTGATTTCTCTTAATGGCACTAGCTTCCCTTTGGTCCATTCTAAATCTGAGGGAATGATTCTCCTCAGTGAGCTTTTGAGATTCTTTTTCCATCTGGCAAATTCGGCTTTTTAAGGCATTCCTCTCCTCATTGCCTTTTTGAGCCTTTTTTGCTATTTGAATTAGTCTGTTTTTTAAGGTATGATTTTCCTCAGTCAGGCTGCTGACTCTCATTTCATAATTTTCTTGCATCATTCTCATTTTTCTTCCTAATTTTTCCTCCATTTCTCTTATCTGCTTCTTAAGGTCCTTTGTGGCCTGTAACCAGCGCGTATTTTCCTTTGAAGCTTTTGATACAGGAGTTCTGATTTCTCTGTCTTCCTCCTGCTCCATGCTTTGATCCTTTTTGTCCCAAGAATAGGAGTCTAATGTTGGATTCTTCTATCTGCTTTGTTTCCTTTGCCTGGTCATGTTGCCCCTCAGTCACTTGACCCCTGGGCTTTTTGCCACAGTAGGACTCTGCCACCAGACAGGGGAGCTTTCATCCCAAACACTGAGGTTTTCTCAGCTGCCGGAGGTATTAGTTGGGTGCCCTCTCAGAAGCCTCCACTTGCTCTGGCAAGCTGGTCATACACTCCAGGACCTCCACCCTGGACTGCAATCCAGATCCAAGAAGGTTAAAGCAAGAGTGATTACCCCTCAGACTGGTGCTTGGTCCCCCTACAGTCTGCAGGCCAGGAGCTGAAGCTGCAATGTGGCACTGGCTGGCTGTGCCGGTGTCTCAGCGGCTTCTAGACCTGGGGGCTGTAAGGGTTATGGGTTTTAAAGATCTTCCATGCCCCATTAGACTTGCTGACATAGCAGGAAGGGGCGGGACAAGAGGAAGTGGAAGCCAAACTAGAGTTCCTGCGGTGGCTGGCGGTGGTGGCGACGGCAGCAGCAGCAGCAGAGGCAGCGGCAGCACGAAGCCCTTTTTGAGTTAGCCAGAATTTTTGCTAAGGACTCCTGCTGAGGACTGCCAGGGGCCGGAGCTGCTGGGAGCGCGCTTCCCGGACACTGGGTGGTTGCTGTGAGTGGGGAGAGGAGGACCTTTGCCTGAGGTAGCCTGTTCTGTTTTAAAGGCTTGAAAATGTGGGTGCTTTCTACTTTATCTACCTGTGCCAATGTCATAACTACTCTGATGGCTTTCACTTTCTGGTTTTGGGACTCAGTCTTTTGGTATCTTAATAAATTTTCTAGTTTATTCCCCCATTTGGCAAGCATGGTGTATTTTGTGATGGATAATTATATCAGCATATCTGTAATCTCCATAGGCATTGTGAATATGGCATTGCTGATATAGGGGCAGAAGCTGCACTCCCAACTACTGGTCCCAAAGTCCACACTGCACTGACTTCTCACTTTGTCCTTTGCATCTGTGTGTTGATAAATCTGGAAATGGCCATGGCTGCTGGTGATCTGGAGTCCCTCCAGCCAGTGGTTGGTCAGGCCCCTGGCATCACTATATTTTTTTAAAAAAGTAATATTTTCTTTTTTCCCCATTTACATGTTAAAATATTTTCTAAAAAAGTTTTGAAATTAAATCTATTTCTCCTTCCCCATTTTTTTCTTCCCCTCTCCCCTCCCTGAGATGGTAAACAATCTGATATAAAGTATACATCTGCAATCATGTAAAACATTTCTATGTTGGTCATTTTGTGCAAGAACACTCAAACAAAAAAATGGAAAAAATAAAGTGAAAAATAGCACACTTCAATCTTCATTCAGACAATACGAGTTCTTTTTCTGGAAGTGGATAGAATGTTTCATCATGAGTCCTTTGGGATTGTCTTGGATCATTATATTGCTGAGAAAAGTTAATTCATTCACACCTCTTCATTGTACAATTTTATTCTTACTGTGTACAACTTTCTCCTGGTTCTGCTCACTTCATGTTGCATTTCTTTCCAGGTTTTTCTAAAGTCATCTTGCTTGTCATTTCTTATAGCATAATAATATTCCATCACAATCACATACCACAGCTTGTTCATATTCTTGCTTTTTTCTTCCCCATGCACTTCTATCTCCTCAGACTAGTTGAAACCTGACTTCTTCCTAAGACACCATATTTATGTTCCTGTGATATCTCATCATCCTATTCTATGTTGTCTATGACTTCTCTCATGACCCTCTCATTGCACCAGGAGAAAGTTTCTGTAAACTTATTGTTCTCTGTTGACACTTCCAGATCCTTGTTTTTTTCACCAGTGAGTTCCAAACCTGAATGTTACCATAACTTATAACTTCCACTTCCAAGATCTCTAGTTCTGAAATTTTCCTCTTTGACCACTTCCCATCAACCTCCCTCCTTTGTCTTCTATGAAATTGTTTTCTCCTGATCCCTCCCAGCTGGTTAAGAGATCCTTCTAGATCACCACTACGAAGAGAAATACTAAGTACAATGTCTTCCAAAGCTCTATTATTCTAGGTTCCCTTCTATTCTTTCTCTACATTCTCCCCTTTAGAGATTCTATTTTCATGACATCAATAATCATCTTAATGAAGATAACCTCCAAATCATCCAAAACAGCTCTAATCTTGTTCCAAATCTCCATGTATGCATTTTCAATGGCTTCTTGAACATAGGACAGCTTGATGGCAGAGTATATACAGAGAATACTGGCCTTGGAGTCAAGAAAACTTGAGTTCTAATTCTGTGTCAGACATATACTATCTATGTGACCTTGGCAAGTCACTTAACCTTTTCAGCCTCAGGTTCCTCATCTGTAAAATGGGAATAATAACAGAACCTATGTTATAGAGTTGTGATGACCAAATGATATAATAATAATAATATATAAAGCACTTTATGAACTTTAAAATGTCATGTAAAAGTTAGCTATTATTATTATTATACTTATCTTCACTTAGTTGGCTTATTGAAACTTTAACTCAACCAGGATTGAGCTCATCATTTATTTTTTTCTTTAAAATGTACTCTCACAATTTTCTTCTTTATATTGAAAAAATTGGAAATGTGATAACCATTAACAAAAAACAAAGAATAAAGCAATAAATTCCAAATGATTTGTCTGCATACACACGTACAGTAGAACCTCAGTTAACGAGTGATCTGGTTTATGCATGCTTTGCTGGATGAAGGAAAATTTTTCACAAAATTTGTCTTGCAGAGTATGAACATCATGTTTGAACTTGAATGACTCATGAAGGGATGATTCTCCACTAGGGCAATGGTTTTGGGTTTTGTTTTTTTGCTTTCATATGTCACACAAAGGAACCTCAGGTTGGTATACTGCCTAATTGGCCTCATTTGGCATTGCCCCTTCATGAAGGCGGCATCATTTGCTCTGAACAGTATCATTACAAGTTTGTTCACATGCATTGTGTATGTACTGTACTACTTTGTGTAAAAGTATACAGTAGTGACTGTGATCTACATCATAGCCAGGAGCTGACAATGGACGAACTGATGTATTTGCACGAGAAGCAACAGTGAGAGGTTGTGGAGGACATCTCATCTGAGGAGGAGGTTGAAAGGTCAGAGAAATCTCTCTCATCAAGTGAGATTAGGGAAGTTTATCAGATTTGGGGAAAAGTACAATTTTTTTTTAAAAACATCACCCCAATAAGGCTGTCTCAATGAGAGCCATGAATATTTTTTAACAATAATGCAATGTCACATTTCTGTGACATTCTGAAAAAACATCAAAAATAAGTGTCATTAGATAGATTCCTAATCAGAATCAAATGTAAAGAAGGAAAAACTAAGTGAGTCAAAACACGAAAGTGATTCTAAAAAATGAAAAATAAGTGAAGGCAGTAGGGTTAGTCTTACTTTTAGTGAAAGTAGCACAAGAGAGAACACTCCCAATGTTGAAATCTCCACGATGTTCTCCTGGAAGGAGATTCTCTTCCAAGCAATAACCCTTCCTCCTCCCCCTCGTCTCCCTTGCGCCAGCCACAACTCTTCTCAAGGTAAAGTGCAGGTTAATTTGTTTTATTTTCAGTTTATATTGTGTACTAATCATTGCTATTGTATTTCAGGTGCATTAGGGACAAAAAAACTTACTTAAAAATCATAAATAATTATTTTCATATGAATATTTTTGGGGATGTGGTACTGATCACCCGACTTTACGTTATTTCTTATGGGAAAATTCATTTTGCAATACGAACAAATTGCATGACAAACAGGATCTTGGAACAAATTAAATTCATAAACCAAGGTTATATTGTATTGTCCATATTATGACATAGAATTTCATGAGCAGCCCACTATGTTAGTCTATTACTACACATATCTTGGACAAGTATAGCTGCACAGTGAGTTGATCCTAGCAGGAAGAGAGAAGGCTCTGGTGTTTTGAAATAGTTTTTTCAATGATCCCCAGCTCCCCCTCCAATACAAAATCTTTTCTTTTCATCCAGCAATGCTATATGACTGTGAACTATAGACCACAATTTAATAAGCATTTAGAAGCACCCTATGCATGAGGCAATATGCTGAACAGTGGGGTGACTGAGGCAAAAACAAAGCTATCCCATCCCTGAAGGAAGTTACATTCTACTAGAAGGTATTCTTTTTTTTTGTTTGTTTGCTTTTTTGTGGAGGGCAGTTGGGGTTAAGTGACTTGCCCAAAGTCACACAGCTAGTAGGTGTGTCTGTCATGTCTGAGGTTGGATTTGGACTCAAGTCCTCCTGAGTCCAGGGCCAGTGCTCCATTCACTGCGCCACCTAGCCACCCCCTAGAAGGTATTCTTAAAAGAATGCATTCCAGTAAACCCATAGTGTGATGGACATATGCACAGTGGGTTCCACCATGTTACCAATAATGTCTTGTAAACACAAATTGAAATAAAAGATAATACTATGAAAATATATGATAGAAAAAGATGGGACAGTTATAAAGGAAGACTGAGAAATAATGCACGGATAGGCCAATACTACTACTACTGCTATTACTACTACTACTACTACTACGACTTGGTAGTATTTATACAGTGCTTTAAGGTTTGCAAATTGTTTGATAATTATTATCTTATTTGATCCTCAAAACAATCATGTCAGGTAGGTGCTGTTACTATCCCCCTCTTATAGATGAAGAAACTAAGGCAAACTAAGGTTAAGTGACTTGCCTAGGGTCACATAGTTACTCGGTGTCTGAGGCTGGATTTGAACTCAGGTCTCCTTGGTCTCCATGGTCCAGTGCTTTATCCAAGGTTCTTAGTCAAATGTTGTACATTTTGAATGTTAAAAGACTTAGAGTATGGCCTCTAAGACATCAAGTAGATCCTCTTTGCCAATTTTATGAGAGGATATAGATATTTCATAGGAAGAGAAGGCACAAAGAATTATAAACTGTATCTCATTGAAGGAAGTAGCCATATCAATGAGATAATGAATCGATTGACATGCATTATATAGAGATATGTGTAAAGACATGTATGAGAGAGAGGAAAGAGAGAAAGATGGAGAAACCTGATCCATTTTGATTCTTTATGTAGGTGTTAGACTAGACGGCCTTTGAGGTTCCTGCCATCAATGAGATTCTTTAACTTCCCTGTTTCTCTTGGTGGCGCCATCATTCTCCAAGACTGGAACCTTTGGAGTCTTTCTTGGCTTCTTCTTCTTCTTCTTCTCATAGTTCTGTTGTTGTTAATTAAGTCTTGTTGATTCTGTTTATGAAATTTTTCATAAACCAGCAAGACTTCATTTAAGGTTCACGACCTCATTACCTCTTGCCTGGATCACAATAAGTCCCTTAGTAATTCTTCCTAGCTCTAGTCTATCCCCTTTCTATTCCTTCCTTCACACCTCTGGCTGGAGTTGAAGGCTTTCTATGTTACAACTCTGACCTACTTCATTAATATTATTTCATATTATTCTCCTTCATATACTCTATGCTCCAGCCCATTGGAGCTGCCTACTGTTTCTTTGTTTCTATTATGTCTCACATCTTAATAAGTCCTTCCTCTCCCTTATTAGAAGCCTTCTCATATGTTAACATCAAATCAAGTGCCAACAATTCATGAAGTACTTTTCTAATTACAGGCAGCTACATAGCAGATTGGATAGAATGATGGACCTGGAGTCAGACAGGTTCATCTTGCTGAGTTCAAATCTGACCTCAGACACTTACTAGTTATATGATCCTGTTTGCCTCGGTTTCCTCATCTGTGAAATGAGCCAGAGAAGGAAATGGCAAACCACTCCAGCATCTTGCCCAGGAAAACCCATAATAGACTCATGGAGAGTTGAACACAACTGAAACAACTGAACAAGAAGACCTCTGTTGTCAGGACTTTATTAACCTTTTATTTATAGGAGTGGGGGGGTATATATTTATTTGTCTTGCCCCTCACTCCACGCTCCACCCTTTCCAAAAGACTCACCTGATAACACCACCCCACTGCCTTCACCCTAGGGGGAAGATCATCACTTTAACACTGAAGTAAACTCTACCTGAGGGTATGTACCTCAAACAGGCCTCCTATATCCTTCCATAATTAGCCTGATCATGGGACTCCATCGACTTCTATCTTGACCATCAAGCAGACCTAGGGACTGGACATCTCTGCTACAACATGCAAACCTTTCCATACATACTTTCCCTCTCTCAGGGAAACTTAATCAAATCAGCATTACATTTTCCACATGTGAGAGACATGACAATCTACTACTCTATTGTTCCAGTCAGTAATCTTGGAGTTTATGACTTGGAGATAGGCTATCAGTTAACTTCCCTTCTCTGGCCACCATTTCCTGTTCCTTTGGAACTATTCATGACCCATATCTCATCTGCTCCTATATCACTCTTTCCTACCTTCCGTTGTGGAATCTCTATCCTTTGTTAACAAAATGCTTTTCCCGGTAGACTTGAATCATCTTCCAAAAAATTACCTCATCTAGGTGTATTTTGTATACTTTTTAGTTTGCATTCACCCTCTTTAAGAGAATGCAAGTTTCTTGATAGTTGGTGCTGTTTTTCTTTGTATTTGTAACCATGTGACCTAGTGCAATATATAGTACGCATATTTAGTATATAGTAGGCATTTAAATGCTTATTGAATTAAATTTCTAATCTCTATAGCTCACAGGGATTCCACTTTGGATTTTTCAGAACACTCTTTGGATTGCTAGTATGCCCTTGTAATTTTTCAACTTGCATTACAGATAATTGTGTACTTGTTTCATTCTCTTGTACATTATTCAAGGGCAGGGTTTATAGTATATTTCATTTTTGTATCCCTAGTGCCCACCACAGTGCCTCAAACTTAATAAGTATTTGCTATTTATTTTGTTTATTGAACAAGTCCTATTGATAAATTTGAACTGTGAGGTAATATCTTCTACTGGTATAGAATACTAATATCACACTTCACCATTCACATTTTATAGCTGAAGAATTACAGGACTGGGCAGGGTATATTGGTCTGCCCAAGGTCACACAGCAGCATCATGTGGGATTAGAAATCCTTCTCCTTTATAAAACACTGTTTCTTCTAATAGGGAATGGCTTTTATAAGTAAGCTCTTTTGGGGAGCAGGCTGAGACAGCCAATTATTGTGGAATTCAATGAACCAGGTCTTTAGAACACAACCCACTATCAATCTGAGGTAATGGGGGTAGGGGCTGCAGAGAGGCAGGGGAAGCCTGGATATGTGAAATTCCCAAGCCTAATTTATGTCATCAGTTATTGTCTCTTTCGCTATCATACCTTTAACAAATGACAAAAATGATCCATCCACTTATCATCCTTGACTTTTTATTTCCCTTTTCATTCTCTGGCATGCATAGCAGATTTACAGTTTCATGTACAATCATCTTTTTTATTGTACTATGTTATGGAAATGCTCATTTCATTCCACAAATTAAAAACAAAATGAAAGGAAAAGAGAAGTAACCAATATAGGGATGGAAAGATGACCAGAGGGCTAGGAAAAAAACCCATGAACTGTGGAATCTGAAGTACTTTATAAATGTATGGCTTGGTGTATTCCCTACTTACCTCTGCCTCCGATTTGCTTTGTTTTCTTTCTGGCTTTCATTCTAATGATTTTCTTCCTGATATTTTTTTTGTTCTTCCTTCTTTCTTCACGTTTTTTTTTTTGTTCTGTTTTGTTATTCTTTTCCTTTTGACTGAGAAATTTGTCTGTATCTACTTCAGTGAATTTGCCCTGGGAAAGCCCTCTGAATCCCTCTCCTGTTTTCTAAAGGGGCGCAGGCTTCCCTTGACAGGGCTAATTTCTCATTGAAGTTTATTCCTCAGGGATGAGGCCTTTATTTTGACATTGCTATTTCTCTGGGGGGGTATGAATTCACTGCTCAGCCACAACTATCTAGGGGCTGCATGATTTCCTGGGAGGAGTAGATTCTTCATTTCCAAGAAATCCAACAAGTCCTTGTGAGTAACCATTTTCCAGCTCTCTTAAATTCCTTCCTTCTGTCTCTGCTCTCCCCCTAAAAGGCCAAGTTCAAGGGTGTAGCCTGGACTTGGAGTCCACATGAAGTGTTACTAATCACTTCCTCTCAGGAGGGACTTACCTGGATTCTCCTGGACATACCCTTCACTCTGGTGAGCCATCATTTTTCATCTTAATGAGAAATTAGATTCCCTTCCCTTATCTTCCCCCCTTCCTTCCTCTCTCCATCCTTCTCTCCACTCCCATTCCCCCTTAGGATTAAATCAATTTCAGATGCAACAGGAGACAATAAAGGGTGGGTGGGGAAAGTAGTTGTGAATAATTCAGGGTTTGCCTTATTCACTAACAACAATCCTTTAACACCCCCTCTCCATTGCAGCTGGGTAGCATTGGAGTTTAGTGATTCACCAAAGAAACCCTGGGTCCCTAGAGCCAGCTGCCATGACAATCAAATAGAGCAAGAGGATCCTGGGGTTAAAGGAGAAGGCTAACGCATCTGCAGAGCAAGGCAAGGGCTTCTTCCTAACCAGCAGGGCCCTAATGTAAAAGACTTCTGTTCTTCCTACAACAAAGGTCATATATGACCAGAATTGCCCTTTGGATGGTGAGGAGGAGGGGAAGGATCACTTGCTTCTATTTTACAAATAATCTTGACAGAAAAAAAATCATGTAAGTTCATCAGAAAAAAAAAAAAACCACAAACAACCCCCACCCCCCCAGAACTGATTAAGTGCCTACTATGTATGGTCAGAGCTATGGTTTTTCCAGTAGCAATGTATGGATGTAGGACTATAAGGAAAGCTGAGCAAGCAGAATCAATGCTTTCCAATTGTGGTGCTGTAGAAGACTTTTGAGAGTCCCCTGGACATCCAGGATATCCAATCAGTCAATATTTAAAGAAATTAATTCAAGCTCTTCACTGGAAGATCAAATGCTGAAGCTGAAACTTAAACACTTTGGCTTCATATTGAGAAGACAGGACTTGTTGGGAAAGTCTCTGATGTTGGGAAACATTGAAGGCAAAAGGAAAAGGAGATGGCGGAGGATGAGATGGATAGATAGTGTCGTGGCAGCAAGGAACATGAGCTTGGACAGACTTTGAGAGAGTGGCTGATAGAAGGGCCTGGGATGCTATGGTCCATGTGGTCATGAAGAGTCAGATATGACTGAAGAACAACAATGACAAAATGCTCCAAGCACTTTTCAAGGCACTGGGGATATAAGTAGAATGAAGGAAACACTTTGCTCATAAGGAGCTTACACGCTAGGGCAGTTGGACCACCAAGTGGAATTGGGAAATAACTAAACAAATTGTGGGTATGTGAATATAATATATTATCACAATGTAAGAAATCATGAGTATGAAGATTACAGAGAGGCATGGGAAGATTTATGTGAAAATATGCAAAGTGAAACAACTAGAACCAGGAAAACAATGCTCAATGATTACAACAATAACAACAACAATAATTTTGTTATTGTTGAGTCATTTTAGTCATGTCCAACTCTCTGTGTCCCTATTTGGGATTCTTTTGGCAAAGCTATTGGAATGGTTTGCCATTTCTTTCTCCAGCTGATTTTACAGATGAGGAAACTGAGGCAAACAGGGTTAAGTGACTTGCCCAGGATCCCATGCTAGTAAGTGTCTGAGAATGGATTTGAACTCAGGCCTTCCTGACTTCAGGTCCAGCACTCTCTCCACAATGCCACTTAGCTGCCTAATAACAACAATAATAGTAGCTGGCATTTATATAGCACTCTCAAATTCACAAAGTGCTTTGCAAATAGTTATCTCATTTTATCCTCACAATAACCCTGGGAGGTTAGTGCTTTTTACAGATTAGGAAACTGAGGCCAGTTAAATGAAGTCAAATGACTTACCTAGGGTCACACAACTATTATCTGAGGCTGGATTTTAACTCAGGTCTTTCTGATTCTAGAGCCAGCACTCTAGCCACAGGGTTATCTAGATGTCAGCTTAAGTAGAAAGAATAACAGCAAACAAACTCAAGGCTATAAAAATTATAATGACCAAACTTGACTCCTGTGGCACCAACACAATATTCACAGTGCTGGGGGCCACTGTAAATATGCCAGTATAGTGCTCAATCACAAAATATAACAGACTCTACATATATAAGAAACAAAACATTTATTCAGACACCAGAAAACTGAATCCCAAAATCAGTAAGCCGATTCCATAATAGTAGCAAAGAAATTAATAAGCCATAACAACAGCACAGAGAGCCACAGCATCCTTTAGCATTCCCATAAACCAACATTTACTCATGAGCCTGTCTCCCTGGGGTGCGTCCTCTCTCTCCCATCATCTAGCTGCTCTGACTTCCAGCTTACTGTGGGCTCTGCTGCACACTTCAGCAAACTCCTCCTACCACACACTCCATTAAGCCTATTAGGGGGCAGGGTACATCTTCAAAGCAGGGAAGGTCTTCAAATTCCCTTAGGCTTATTAAGGGACAGGGAAGATCTTTGAATTCCCATTCCTATTAGAGCTCCAAAGAAGAAATATGAGAACATACCTCCCTATCTTCTTTTCAGAGGTGAGTGGTTATGGGTATGAAACTCTACATAACAATGTCAGACTTGGTTAATGTGTTAATTTGTTTTGCTTAACTGTTTTCCTTCTTTTTAAAATTCTTTATTATAATGACTTCTGGTCATGGACATAGGAAAGATGCTAATAAAATTTTAATTTAAAAACTCCTCAGTTTTTTCTAATCTGTAAAATGGAAATGATAATAGTATAAACATCACAGAATTGTTTCAAGGATCAGATGAAATAATGGGATCACATAGCTAGAGTCAGATGGAATGTCAGAGGCTACAATCCAATTCTTTCATTTTACAGATGAGGAAACTGAGACCCAGAGAAGCAAAGTGACTTTCCCAAAGTGACACAAGTATCAGAGGTAAGATAGTTTATGTAAAGTGATTTTCAAAACTGAAAGCATTCCATAAATGGGAGCTACTAAATGTTTAGGTCCTTCCTAAACATCTTTGAAAAGCTTAACTCTGATCAATGAATCACCAAACATGACTCCAGAAACTGATGGACTCAGGGTACAGAATAAGACACTTTTGGAAATGGCAAAGGTGGGATTGGTTTTTTTTTTTTCTTAACTAGGTTTATTTGTTACAAGGATTATATTTTTCTTTTCTTTTTTTAATTTGAAGAGGATATTCAAAGAGGGGAATGGAGCTAGTATTTGAGTTACTTCAAAAAAAAAAAGAAGTAAAGAAAGAAAAGGTGGTCATGGAAGTATTTTTAAAATGCATACAACAGGGGCGGCTAGGTGAATAGAGCACCGGCCCTGGAGTCAGGAGGACTGAGTTCAAATCGGGCCTCAGACACTTAACACAAAAACTAGCCCTGTGACCTTGGGCAAGTCACTTAATCCCAATTGCCCTACCTTCCCTCCTCCAAAAAAGCAAAAAAAAAAAAGATTCACAGAAGAGAAGAGCAATAATTTCAGAAGGAAGCACAGACAAGCAGGACAGTTTTGAAAATAACATAGGATTTATTATATACTTAAAAAAAAACAAGCTGTATGTAATAGAAATTCACGTTTTCATACATTCTCCTTCTTATGTTCTACTTAGTTTATGGAAATGTTTATTTTTTAGTTAATTGGATTGAAAAATTAAAAAGTCAAATCTAAAATGAACATTAGCTCATTTGGATGGGGCTGCAAAACCTGGTGCCTCTATTGACTTCCCCAGGACCTGGCCTTCCAGTTACACGATGACAACGGCATTCTTTCTAAAAACAAAAATCCAGGTTCTGGAAGATGTTATTCAGGGTCCCCCAAATTGTTTGTGAAGAGAAACTGCTATTTTTTCCCTTAAAGCTCAGAGGTGAGGGGCAATTAGGTTAAGTAGAACCTCAGCCCCCACCCCCATCCCTTCTCAGCTACAAATCTTTCCTTGTTAGGAATTCTTGTAGCTGTAGAGGGAAGGGCTTTTCAATGGTAGGTAAGATGCTGAGAATTAACTTATAGTTATTAATAATGAATTAATTATAGCTATTGAATTAATAATAATTTATAATATATTAATAATTAATTCTTTTTATTATAATTTATATAAATATATTTTAAAGTATATAATGAATTCTATGCTATTTTCAAAACTGTCCTGCTCATCTGTGCTTCCTTCTGAATTTATTGCTCTTCTCTTCTATGCATTTTAAAAACACTTCCATGACCACCTTTTCTTTCTTTACTTCTTTTTTTCAAGTAGTTCAAATACTAGCTCCATTACCTCCTTCAATTAACTTATAGTTATTATAAATTATTATTAATATATAATAAATCATTAACAATTATAGAATTTATATTTATTATAATAATTCTGAATTATTAATAATGTAATTATTATAAATAATAAATTAATAATTCATTATTATTACCAGTTAACACCAACAGCACTTACTGAAAACCTATTGTATTCACTTGGTCCCTGAAGCTTACTCCAGGGAGACCTCAGTCTACTGAAGGGATAAGATACCCCCCCCCCCCCCCAGATAGTAAGGTAGGGGAATCTGTGTTACAGTAACATTTCACAGAACAGGAAAAAAAATAGAGTGAATAGGGACTGACTTCAGCATTTTGGAATATTAGACTTTTAAAAAAGTCTTCCCATCAATATTTCTACTTTTTTTATATAAGAAGAGTTACTATCTTGCCATTTTGCTACTGTTTTCCCAGGAAAAGGAGCAAGTTTTAAGTGCTATTGGAAACTAGAAGTACAGTAGGATTATTTTGTCCACTAAGTGAGTACTAAAATGACAAATGAAGTTATCTTATCAAGCTTTGTGCCCCTAGGCAAGATGATGTAACTGTTCAAAACAGATGTTGTCTGCCCTGTTCTTAAAAATCTTCAGGGATAGTTTTTCCAGCCTTCACTGTTTGGGGATTTAATTGTCAAGAAAGTTCTGTGTTATGTTTAACTTAAAGCTGACCAGAACATTGTAACTACTGTATGGTAGAGTGTAGACAAGTATGGTGTGTAACAGGACAGATGGCTGACATCTCATTCCAGAGTAGTGGTGAAAGCTGGTGGTGCAATGTCTTCTCCATTGATTTCATTGTAATACCATGTTGTTTCCCTATCTCCATGTTTCCAGATTCCTACTTCCCACTGTTACATCTAAATATCCAGGGGCATAAAATCATGAACAAAACAAATTCTTCCTTTGGAAAGTGGTATATAAAGGAAAAAGGGAACCTTTAAATAGGTGGAGGGGGACAAAGTTCCTCAATGTAAACTTTGAATTCTTTCTTGATCTCTCTTTTTACTTTAGAATTAAAAAAAAAATTAACTAGAAGGGATTTCAGAAATAATCTTATTCAGCTGTTTTGTTTTACAGATGAGGAAAGTGGGACCCCAGGAAAGTCAAACCATTCACCTTTGTAGATATTTTACTATTTTGTGTTGTTGCTAGGTGGCACAGTTGATAGAGTGCTGGGTCTAGAGTCAGGAAGAACTGAGTTCAAATGCAGTCTCAAGCTAGTTATGTGACCCTTGGAAAGTCACTTAACCTGTGGGTGCCTCAGTTTTCTCAACTGTAAAATGGGGGTAATAATAACACCTACCTCTTAGGGTTCTTGTGAAGATCAAATGAGATTATATTTGTAAAGCAGCCTGACAAAGAGCAGATGGCTAATAAATGGTTATTCCCTTCCCTGTCTTACTTATCTGTGTGAATATTTAGTATGTAAGTTCCTTGAGGGAAGGGTCTATTTTCATTCGTCACAAATATTTAAATGCTTGTGGAATTAAATAGCCCAAGTTTATGTGTTTGACTAATAATGGAGACAGACAGAACCCAAGTCTCTTGACTTTAGATCTAGTGCTTTTTCTAGTATCATTACTACTGTTAGCTCATATCCAGAGCCAAGAGAAAAAAATCAGGTCTCCATGTTTCTTCTTCTTTTAGGAGAACATTATTACATACACAGAAATACTCACACACATACAGACACCCACACACATACAGCACACGCACATATATGCACATATGTACTTGTTCAATTATTTCAGTTGTGTCTGACTCTTTGTGACTCCATTTGGGGATTTCTTGGCAAAGATACTGGAGGGGTTTGCCATTTCCTTCTCCAGTTCATTATACAGATGAGAAAACTGAGGCAAACAGGGTTAAGTGACTTGCCTACGATCACACAGCTATTAAGTTTCTGAGGCCAGATTAGAACTCAAGAAGCCGAGCTGTCCTGCCTCTAGTTCTAGCGGTTTATCCACTGCACCTCCTACACACACCTCTAAACACACACATACATGTTGCATACTCATGCTTATCCATACACACATGCAAACACCCACACTCACACGCACAAGGTCTGGAAGGTACCTCTTGTATCTGCAGGTGGCCATCTTCAGAGATGCCACAGGCAGCCAGGAAACGTTTCTTCAACTCTTGAAGTTTCTCTTCTGCTACAGCTTCCTGCATCAAGTCAAACAAAGCAACGAGTTAAAAAAAATCATTGGCACCTCAGAACATGTAAGCCAGTGACTTGCTCAAAGTCCCACAGTCAGTAAAGACCAGATCCAGAATTTGGATCCAAGACTCCTGACTCCACAACCTGACACTCTTTACATTAGTCCTCATTTTGGGTGTGTGTAAGTTAATATTAACCAGTGGGACCGACAAGTGAAAAGCGTGTACAGATAACTATTCATTGTTGGTTTCAATGTATTTGCTCAGATAATTCAAACCAGTAGTTAATTCTAAAATAATAATAATAATAATAGGTACTAAAATAATTATATGAATTATTAAAATATTCATACATATTGCATTTGTGTAGCACTTTGTGAATTACAAAACATTTCCAGATAAATCATTTCACTTGATTCTCATAATAATCCTTTGGACTAATAATTATTATTGCTATTTTTTGATGAAAGCAGAATGTCATAACTTTTAATTTCCTTAGCATCTAAACTAGTATTTCATACATAGTAGATGCTTCATAAGTGTTTACTGAATAAGGAAAATCCATCATCTGGTCACATGTTTTCAGCTCTACCACCCCTAGGACTCCTTGCCCTCCCACTTGTAAATGAAGTAGGTGAAGGAAGGGTAGTCCCAAGAAGCTGAGAAGACACTGTCAGTGACTGTTAGCATGAAAGGGAAGTGCTTATATATTGCTTAGAGAAGGTGCATCATGGACAATTCGTTCTTAGGCAATCAGCAATTGACAGCAGAAGGATTTTATAGACTTTGACCCCATTAGAAGGCAAGGTTCAAGATTTTGTTCTCCTAAAAATGTTTTATTGATGCTTCACAAAAATCACTATCATTTTCCAAATCTTCCCCCTCTCACTAAAACACTTTCTCTCTCTCTCTCTCTCTCAAACAAAGCCACATATTTAAGCATGTAACTAGATGACTTGACTTGGTTGGACAGAGCATTGGGCCTTGAGTCAGGAAGACCTGAGTTCAAATCCTGCCTCAGATACGAGCTGTGTGACCCTGGGCAAGTAACTTAACCTCTGTTTGCCTTAATGCACTGGTGAAGGAAAGGGCAAACCACTCCAGTATCTTTTGTCAAGAAAATCTCATGGACATTATTGGTATCCTATGGTCAATGGCATCATGAAGAGTCACCACTGAGTAAATATTTAAGCAAATCAATTCTGCTTTGGTTTTGTGCTAGTATTTGAAATCCTTAACAGCCAGATTCGAGCCTATCCTCCCTGACTGACCATGTTCCCTCCCAGCCAACCTTATCAAGTTTATATTCCATCTCTTACCTCTGGGTTATTATCCTGGGAATTCCCCCCTCTTTGCCTCCCACTTTCAGAGCCTTTCAAGTTTAAACTCCAGGTGCCCCATCCTAACAGAGACTTTCCTCATTTCCTACCTCTTAGTAACCCCTCCCTGAAAAATTATTTTGTATTTATTTTACATATGTATGTATCTGTACACATATATAAATGAATAGATATGTTGCTGTGCAGATTTTAGAACCTAATAGCCATGTAATATATGACTCTACCATATGGAATACTAGGCAATATTAAATTATTCCTAAGTCTTGGTTAGCTGGTCTAGGCAGTTAGATTTTATAGTTGATAGAGTGCTAGACTCAGACTCAGGAAAACCTGAGTTTAACTTCTGCCCCAGAAATTTATTTTCAATGAGACCCCAGGAAAGTCACTGAACTTCCTTTAGCCTCAGGTTCTTTATCTGTAAATATGGGGATATTAATAACATTTACCTCACAGAGTTTTTGTGAAGATCAAACGATATATTATATGTAAAGCACTTTGCAAACCCTGAAGCACTATTATTATCTGTTACGGCAATAAAACTTTCTATTTTTTAATCAGAACCAAATAGTTCTGATAATTTCTGATTTGTGATATAATTTCATATCCACTCAACTAATCCCTCTTCATTCCTATTTTTTTCATGATTTTCCTTTGAGACTTTTGAACTTTGTTTCCTTTAAGTGAATTTTCTTATTATTTTATCCAATTCTATAAAATTGCCCCTTGGTGGTTTGATTAGCAGGTCACTAAATATGTAAAATAAGTATTATAACTTTTATTATATTGGTGTAGCCCAACCATGAACAATGAATACTTTTATAATTATTTCTAATTAATAACATTAATACTTTCTAATTATTTCTTATTTCTGTAAAGAATATATTGAAGTTGTATTTACATAAGTCTTAAATATGTCTTTATAGGTCAACTCTAGAATTTTTTTGTACATTTGATAGTTATATGCAGTAGAATTTAGTTATCTATCTCTTCTTGCTAGGTTTTATTAGAGTTTTATGAATTTGTTACATCCTGACATTTTTACTGGTTATTAATTTTTCCAATTAATTTTTGTATTGATTTTCTAGGATTCCCTAAACAAACATCATATCATCTATAAGTGATGATAATTTTGCCTTCTCTTGCCTATACTAAAGGTTTAAGATTAAAACTACAAATTAAAAAAAAACAAAATTATTTTTAAAAAATGACAGGGGAAGAAAGAAGTTAGTATTAAATGTACTTTTAAAAAGTACTTGCAGTTTTCCTTCCCAAGAATGTATCATCTCCTGAGCCTCTTGGTGCATATTGCTCTCTGGGGCTTTTTAATATTTAGCTTTCCTCTTACTCATATAGATAGACCCGTCCTGCCATCCCTAAATGTCATCATGATAGGTGAAGAGAGGTAAGGCCAGCCAACCAGACATGGCTCCCCATGGAGAAGCGGGGCTGTTCAAGGGAGCACCCAGCAGGGCAGACTGAGAGGTTTGTCAGTATGAGGTTCTAGCTGTCTAGAACATCAACTAGCAATTCCTGTTTGCTGAGCAGGTAAAGCATCCTTCTAAGACTGTCAGGGCCATTTGCATTTTTAACAGGAGTAGTCATGGATTGTTCAGCTGGTAAGGACTTTAGAATATTTATTTATGATAATATTCATTACTTCTAATATTAGAATATAAATATATTTGGAATATCTGCCTAGGCTAGACACAGGAGACAAAAGCATGCTGCCTCTGCCTTCTTTCTTTTCCAACCCACATTAGTCTGTTTCCTGGTGATATATACATGCCATGCTGAGGCAACATGGCAGAGTGAATGGAGAACTATCCTCAAAGTCAGAGAGGCCCGAATTCAAGCCCCAACTCTCACACATATTAACTGTATGACCCTAGGAAAGTCATGACCTCTCAGTACTCCAAGCAACTCTCTTAGGGGCTCTTGACCTAGATGGTGTCTGTGAAATTAAAAAAGAAAATTTTCAAATAACCATATTATAATATCTTGGTTTCCTTTTTAATCCTATGTATTTTATCTTATGCATTTAAAAGGGGAAGAGAAGGAAAAGGGAATAAGCATTTAGAGAGTGCCTACTATGTACCAGACTCTAATAAATGCTTTACAAATGTTATCTCATCTGCTCTTTATAACAATCCTTCAAGACAGGTGCTGCTATTATTCCCCATTTTACAATCGAGAAAACTTAAATCTAAAATTATTATTCTGGAAAGTTATCCATATGCTTCACCAGACTGCCAAAGGGGTTCATGAAGCAAAAATTGTTAAGAACCCTTACAGTCCAATACTGTAAATTGCTGAGGTGCTGGCTGGCATTAGAAGAGGAAGCTGTTCACCAGGAACCCCCCAAATAAATGAAATCCTAGATCCAGTCCCATCCCTGTCCCTACACATGCCACTTGGCATGGCTATAAAATCCTCTTTAGAAAAAGGTAAAGAAAGTAATGACTAACTGAGACCATTTGTATTAAAAAACTATCTCTCAAATGGTTGCTGGGGAACATTAGTCTCCTGTAATGGATTTCACTTTTATCACTAAAAATCTTGTTTGACATTGTTTTCCTTGGTGTATTCACCATTGCGTGGAGGCAGTTCACCACTAAAGAATAATAAATGAAAAAGTAAGAGGATTCATGTTTATGGAATACTTTAGTGTCCCTGACCCTACTCCTATTTTAAATTCTCCCTCATTTTTATTTCTCTGACTCACTTTTGCCCATCAGTACCTGAAGGTTAAACTCAGTTGAGACTAAGAGCTTGGGCTCAAATTTCAGATTCCTGCTCCAGCCTCTTACCTGCCTACACAGTAAGTGGGTACTTGTTAATTACTTTTTAAAAATAAAGCCATTTAGACAGACTATTCTAATAATTTAGGCACAGATGTCCCCTTTGGGATGCACGTTACTCAGAAAAATCAGAAATGCCCCCAACCTGGGCATATTTTGAAAGGCTGCATCTAGGAAATAAGATGTTCAAAAATCATGGCATCCATTTGAGAAAAGCACCAGACTCCAGAGAGACAATGTCCCTTTAATTGTGGACTCTAGCTAATGATGAGAGCATTCAATAAACATTTAAGCACCTAGAAGATGCAGAACATTATAATAAGTGCTGAGGAGAACCCAAAGTTTAGAGAAAATACAGTCATGTTTACCTTTCCATGGCTCTTTTGAGACTTGTGCTTGAATGTCAAATTTTCTGTTGAACTCTGGCCTTTTCATCAAAATTGCTTGAAACTCCTTTATTTCATTAAATCCATTTTTGCTTCTAAAGGGTTATGCTTAGTTTTGCTGGGTAGGTTATTCTTGGTTGTAATCCTACCTCCTTTGCCCTCCTTCTAGAAGTCATCGTATTCCAAGCCCTCCACTAATTTAATGTAGAAGCTACTCAATCTTGTGTGAGCCTGACTATGGCACCATAATATTTGAATTGTTGTTTTTTTTCTGGATGTTTGCAATATTTTTCTTCTTCATCTGGGAGCTCTGAGGATTGGCTATCATATTCCTGGTAGTTTTAATTTTGGGATCTCTTTTCAGAAGGTGATCAATGAATTCTTTCAATTTCTATTTTACCCTATGGATCTAAGATATTAAAGCATTTTCTTTTATAATTTTTTGATATATGATGTCTAAGCTCTTTTTTTGATCATAGTTTTCAGGGAGTCTAATAATTCTTAAATTATCTCTCCTCCATATATTTTCTGGGCAGTTGTTTTTCTGATGAGATGTTTCACATTTTCTTCTATTTTTTCATTTTTTTAACTTTGTTTTATTTTTTCTTGATATCTCATGGAGTCATTAGTTTCTTCTTCCTCAATTCTAATTTTAAAGGGAATTTCTTCAGTGAATTTTTGAACCTCTTTTTTTTCCATTTGGCCTATTCTGCTTTTTAAGGGATTCTTTTCTTCAGAGAATTTTTGTGCCTCTTTTTTATTATCTATTCATAATTTTCTTGCATCACTCTCATTTCTTTCCCCAATATTTCCTCTACCACTATTATCTCTTGCTTTAACTTTTCCAGGAATTCTTGCTGGGCTTGAGTTCAAGTAGAATTTTCCTGTGAGGCTTTGCTTGTAGCTGTTTTCACATTGTTGTCTTCTTCTGAGTTTATTTCTTATTTATTTTCTGCCACCATAGTAACCTTTTACGGTCAAGTTCTTTTTGTTGTTTTTCTCATTTCTTGACTTTGAATTTTATGTTAATGTTGGGTTCTGTTCACTTGTGGGTGGGGTGGCACTGGACCAAGCTTCAGGATCTTTTATGCTGCTGTTTTCAAAGCTACTTCTGGGGTTCTACAAGTTTTTAGTGCTTCCAAGGTGGTATGGTACAGAGAGAGGTGTGGTCACTGCTTTTCTGGTCTACACTCTGGTCTTTACCCAGGAAGGGCCCCTGCTTCCCTGCAGCTGCAAGTGCTAGTTCTTCTTTTGGCCCTGGAACTGTGACCAAGTCTCCTACTCCCTTGTGACTGACCACAAGCACTCCTCTTCATCCTGGAACTGCAATGCAGAACTGCATATGGGCAATAGAGTTACAAATCAGTGCCAACTGCACCCAGTGCCAACAATGGGTCCCCTGTAATTTCTTTCTGGCCAGTTGTCTGCCTCCTCTCCTTTACTATCTTTGGGTTGTGAGCTCCCAATGCTAATGCTCCTGCTGCTATTGCAACCACCTCCAAAGCCCACAGCTGTTGCTGCTGTGAACACTTTGGACCAGCACCCCCTGAGTGTCACAGACCTTTTCTGCTGGTCTACTAAATTGTCTTGGCTAGAAAAATATTTTATCCTGACCTTTCGTTGGCTCTGCTCCTCCAAAATTTGATTTGAGGAGTTTTTTTAAAGCTGGTGTGCTTGAGGCAGCAACTACTGGGTCAGAAGAGTGGATTGTCATGTATTTAGTCTGAGCACTTAAGCCTAGAAATCAGGGTTTGATTTTCAAAAATTGGTTAGACTTGAGAAAATGATAGAAAAAATGTTCATAATAATGCAAATTAACTTTAAAAGTGTGTATTTGTTTACAATTTTTTCCCTGGAAAACTGGCTGTTTAACATTTATGTGCACATCCCTGGATGCAGGATGTATATGTGTGCATGCATACACGCATGCATGCATGCATAAATGTACACATGTATGCCTATACATGCACATATACACATATGAATATGTATATATGCCGTGTATGTGGGTATACACACAATTCATATATACATGCATATTTGTATTGTTATATATGTATATTACATATGTACATATATACATACATACTGATTTTGGGAGACATTGAGTGTTAAACTTGGGCAAGGCAGGGGACAGAGGCAGAGAAGAGGATATAAGAAAAGATTTCTTATAGGAGATGGCACCTAAGCTGAGCCTGGGTAAAAGCTATGGATTCTTAAATGCAGAGGTTCATCCAAGCTTTTAGGACAGTCTCTAAAAAAAACATGGAGATGGGAAATGGGATGTTCAATTCAGGGAACAGCTGATAGTTTTATTAGAGTGTAATACACAGTAATGTAAAACTACTTCTGAAAGTGCAGGTGACAGCCAGATTCTAGAAGACATTAATTGACAGGTTGAGGAGCTTGTACTTTTTCTAGAGTGAACAAAGAACCATAGAAGATATTTGAAACAGGCGGGTGGCATGATTGGAACTGTGTTTTAGGAATATTACTTTAGAAGCTATGTAAAGGAAACATTGGAGACTGGAGAAACTAGAAAGACGAGACAAATTAGGAATCTGTTGCAATAATTCAGAAAAGAAGTGAACATGGCATGAGCCAAGGTAGTGGCTGTATATAGAGAGAGAAGGAGTCAGATGTGACAGATGTGGTGGGAATAGAATTAACAAGACTCTTTCTATTCTTTTGCACCAACAGAAGCCTGTGTAATACCTTGTTGAAATAATTAACTCATTATAAGCCTAGGGACAGTATAATTGCCCTTCAGGTCTCAATGGTCCCCTTGTTTGTTGCTTTGGGGTATTTCTATTAAACTAGAAGTTAGGAGTACAATTACAAACACTCCAAGCCTCCAGTTAGGAAAATTCCTAGGCAGTGGTTTGGCTCTCTGCCTTAATTTACATTTATATTTGTCTCCAGCTAACTAATCCCTGACTTCTTTGTGATTGAGGCAAAATTCAAGTTACTGGAAACATTTGGGTAAAGAAGCAGCAGAGTGTACTATAATGTCTGTCAAGAGACAGGAAGACTCATCTTTATGATTTCAAATCTGGTCTCAGACACTTACTAGCTGTGTGACCCTGGGAAAGTCACTTCACCCTGTTTGCCTCAGTTTCCTCATCTGTAAAATGAGCTGGAGGAGGAAACGGCAAACCACTGTAGTATCTTTGCCAAGAAAACCCTTCAAATGGGGTCATGAAGAGTTAGACATGATTGAAAAATGACTCAATAACAACACAAGGAAGGGAAATTGGGTGAAAAAGCAGACATTTCACAGAACCTCCCTTAGTCCTTGAAGAAATGGGCATGATGGAAACTTTTGATGGGACTTTGTTGCCTATTGGGTCAATCTCCCTTCCTGTCTCTCCCTTCTAAGCCTCAATTCAAATTTCTGTTGTGTTACCCTTGGGCTGCCAATTCTTTCTGACTCACTCTGGATATCCCTACTCCTTCCTCTCAGCTGCTGGACCCTCAAAGTTACTCCCCTGCTCTGAACTAGGTCCTCCTTTCATATACACTCCTAAGGGTTATGGGAACATACTTCCTGTCTCACCTATTTGAGGCATCCTTGATTCAAAGTGGTACAGAGCTTTGTGAAAAGTCTAGAGTTATTCTCATCTGAAAACAAACAGGATCAGGGGTTAGCATCTTGACCCTTACTTTAAATGCTTGGGGTGGGAGTGATTTGATTGATTTACTCAACTCCCACTTCCCTTCTCCAGAAAGCACTGCCTTCTTTGCCACCATCTCCAGGAGGGGCCACATATCTTATGCCATGTGGACACACTGGACCAGAGGGAGGCATACTTCTTGCTCCTCATTGCTACTTCCAGACTGTCCCCCTGCCGCTACCAGTAAGCAACTTCTACTTTGAGGTTCCCTATAGCCATCTGTTTCACCTGGTTCAGATTCTTATTATAATCATCTACCAGCCTCTGGGTAATTCTCCTGATAGGAGATGCCCTTTCCCACCTGTCCCTCATAGCCCTAACTGATAAAATGACAGGAGGGATAAGAGCAGAACTTGTTCAGTCATTTTTAGACTCTTCTTGACCTCTTTTGGGATTTTCTTGGCAAAGATACTGGAGTGGTTTGCCATTTCCTTCTCCAGCTTATTTTACAGATTGGGGAAACTGAGACCAAAATGGTGAAGTGACTTGTCTATGGTCACATAGCTAGAAAGTATCTAAGGTCAGATTTGAATTCAGGAAGATGAGCTTTCCTGACTCCAGGCCAGCACTCTATCTATTGTGCCACCTAGTTGCCCCTAAGTATTTACATGGTCCTTAATTGTGTTGTATGCTTTTAGCACTCTCTCTACAACTGGGCTATGAGCATAAGGTCAGGAACCAATACTTTCATATCCTCTTTAACACCTAATGTAGTTCAGGGCTCCTAGAAGGTATTTAATGCTTGTTTCTTGACTAAACAGTGTCTTGTACATAATTTTCTAGTTTTTTAAGTATATTACATCTTGTCTTTCTCTATAAGTTGTTATCTTGGAGGCATAGGACTTTTTCCTTGCCACTCTTGCAAACAGTACCATGTGCTTACTAAGTATTTCCCTATTTGACTCTCACCCTCAATGTATCTTTCCTTCACTGTCTATGGCAGACCTAGGTAGGTAGCCATCTACCTACTTCTTTCATCTCTTACTTGCTCTCTTCACTCATGGACACTCAAAAGAAAAAGAGTCTGACTGAGGAGTAGAAAAAATAACCTAAAGCATATAAATAGGAAAGATAGATCTGGGGCTGAAGAAAGGATGGGCAAGGGGGTGGGGCAGAAAAGAAAAAAAAATCCAGCCATGGAGGATTTGCAGAGGGAAATCCAATAGAGAAGAAAAGTTTCACTGCATGGGGGTGTAATGAAATGCCAAGGAAAGGCAACTTCCCAAGGTTCAGAATACCAGCATAGGCGCTCTCCATTTTATTCAGTGACCAACCAAGAACAGAGAAGATCAAAACATGACATCATTCCAAATACAGCATTTACTAAATGTGATTAAATAATCTCCAAGTACTACCCCACCCCAGGACCTTCCAATCATTCAATCAATTACAAAGTCTCTGTTCTAAATACTTCTCCACCCCTAGGCTATACCTTCATTTAGTCCACCACAAAGCCCCTCTTCTCAAATGGAGATTAGTTTCCAAACATAAGGTCAAAAGTTCCCCACCCCTGGATCACAATTGAATCTACCCCAGAGTTACATCAAGTTTAAACACAGCACTTAATACCCAAATGGAGGTCTTTTCTTCATCTTGACACTAGGCAAGTTCTCAGCAATCTTAGTTCCTGGGGAGACAAGGCTTAGCAAGGCCATAAGATACATTGCCAGTCCCTTCATGAATTTATCCTCTGTCTGTAGAACAGTCCTAGAACCCCTGAACACATTAGCAAAGCCCTCTCCCAGGATTTCTGTAAACATACAACAAGAAAATCCTTCTTCAGGGCTTCTGAACCAACAGAAAGGCTCCCAAACCCCTGCAACAACAGCACTGTCCTTCACCAGTGGACAGTATTCACTCTGTCTGCAGGACAGTCTCCAGACCCCTGCAACAACAGCACTGTCCTTCACCAGTGGACAGTATTCATTCTGTCTGCAGGACAGTCTCCAGACCCCTGCAACAACAGCACTGTCCTTCACCAGTGGACAGTATTCACTCTCTGTCTGCAGGACAGTCTCAGGGCTTCTTAGTGAACAGCCAGGTTCCAGGACTTCTTCAGCAAAAGGACTGTCTTTCACCAGTGGACAAATCTGGCAAAATAACATCAAAACAGACAGACAAAGTACCAGCAAAACAGCCATGTCTCCTCAGTCCTTGGCAGCTCAGGGGGCAGGTCTCAAAAGTCCAGGGCAATTCAAAGCGGCCACCAGCAATTCTCTTAGCCTCCCTCTCCACGAGGTGCTGCTTCCAAAAAGATCTTCCGCCTCTCTCTTATCTCTCCAAATCTACGTCACCAGCTCCTCCCAGTTCAGGACTTTCTTTTCACATCAACAAGTCCATCCCACAGGTGGGATTAACAAGCTCTGGGTTTTAACACAATCAATTTGAAAACCAAGCCAATACAGGGGAATCTTTAATTGCCATTACTATCTCCGGGGGGTAGTGAATCCAGTGGGATCTCACTAAAGATACCTCTTTATCAGTTGCTCAATACCCAGAATCTGATTTCCTTCCAAAAAGAAAATAAGAAACTTTATCTCAGGTTAAAGCATTCCCTTATCTGAGTAAGAAAGAAACATTAACTAGTCTTTATGTGCCAAAGTGCCTTACAATTCATGATCTTAGATCTACAAGTATAGAAGTGGTTTCTAAAAAGTTTTTTTTAATTGCCAAGATACAAGAAGTTCTCGTTTAAGTGACCACATTTGGGAATGTTTTTCTACATATGTGGATTTTCCAGATAAGGTGTACCTCTTGAAGTGCCAATAAAAAAAAAAACCCACTTAAAATAGAAATTTTCCTAAAACTATATTTCTTATTAGAGTAGATGAATATAATTTAACCTCTTTTTAAAGGAAAGATCATCGTTAGTATTAATTTCACTGTGCTGTTAAAAAAAAAAAGTAATGCTTTCATGGTTACTGAAGTGTTTAATACTATTTGCTCTTACACCAGCCAGTCCCAGATGCTGAGCTTTTTAAATGTTTTTTCTCCCTTTATAATTTTTCTGTATCGATATGTCAGCTGCCTTTGCACATCTGTAGAATCAACAGAGTTGTCATAAAGATCAAATGAGATGATAAATGTGTAATGTCCCCTAGTGGCACCTGATCCCACTTAGGACATGCTCAATCAGCATTCTAGTCAAGTACATTAATTTCTTCTCTACTCTCCATCCCGCCCCACTTCAGAGAGCATATGTACACTGTTTCCTGTCAGCCATTATGAATCAGGGCATTGTACCATGTAATGATGAAAAGTTTTTTAATTGGTTGCTGAGCCAGAAGTCTTTGGATACACTAAATGGACAATCTGCTCCTCAGGCCCCCTCTTCCTGCTAACTTTGAAGCATGGGACTGGAACAGGGCTTTCTGGAGAGTCATGTGAGAGAGGATAGCTCGTTTGCTCTCTCTTTAGCCCCAAGTCTGAACACATGTGGGTCCCTTGTGTCTTCCTTCTTTTGCGAATGCCTTGTTAGAGCTAAAAATGGAACTGGTACTCTTTTTTCCCTCATTCTGTACCCAAGTAGAGGGCATCAGCAAGCCTAGGCTGTTCTTGGAACAGTTGTGGCATCAATAGCAGCAGAAACAGATGGTCCCCAGAGACAGACAGAGAGAACCAGAAGATCACACGTGACTGTTTGATCAGACAATGCAAGTACAGAGATGAAAATGTAAAATTGTTAATTAGCAGCCTTGCAAACACTGTGTTCCAACAAGGCTTAAGTATTGGCCTCCCAGAAAGCTAGTTACTGAATTGGGTTCTAATACTCTGTAATGTACCCTGTGACCTTTATAGTGATCTTGTTTCTGTTAGGGAATGAAAGGATCTGCTCTATGCCAAATTCATAATATCTATTGGATACATCCTTACTGCCCTTTTAGTGGGAAGAAATTGTAGACTAGAACCAAAGGTGATTTTTTTTCCTTGAAAATGAAGCACTGGGAGATATCAGTTCCACTATTGAGAAGTCAAGTAATTCCAGAGCAATGAGCCCAGGGCAAACTGTGATGGCAGGTAAAGTAGAGGAATTTGTGTAGGTCACCAACCCGTGACCATTCTGCCTCACTGGAATGGTATGTAACTCACTATTGTGCTAGATACATAAAATGTTTTACAAACCTTAAAACATTATATAAATGTTATTGTTATCAATAAAAGCAACTGGGGATATTAGACTGAAGAAGAGAATATTTATGGAGGAATGATATCTGTTCTCAAGTAATGAAAGGTGGGAAAGGAATTAAATTCATTCAGTCTGGTTTCAGAAGATCAAGTCAGGAAAAATTGATGGAAATTATAAAAAAGGCAAATATTGGTTTAAGGTGAAGAAAATCTTCCCAATAATTAGAAATGTCCAAAGTAGAAGGGACCACCTCAGGAGGTAGCAGACCCTCCCTTCATCAAGGTTTTCAAGAAGAGATCTGATGACCACTTGTCGGATATAATATTGTGAGGATTCTTTTGGGGGGGGGTATGGGTTGAACTTGGTGGCCACTAAAGTCTCTTCTAACTGTAAAATTCTGTGAAGAATATTATTCTTGAAGAATTAGGGAACACTATCAAGAACAGAAATAATCTAGCTCTAGGAAAGTTACCTTGAGTTACTCCTGGGATTCTAGTGCTTAGTTTTGGGAATTGCATGCCCTCCATGAATACACAATAAATCTTTAATTATGATAATGGGGGAAAATCTGCCCTTAGAACAAACAATTTAAAAATTCTTCAACTAAAATATAGTTGTTCATAATATTGGTGTCCAAGGTTGTCATGTGTATGTAATGTCCTGTCAAGCCTTTCTTCTGACCAAGGCTTTTCCAATCCTGCTAACAAGTACAAAAATTCAGTTTTGCCTCCTATCCTATTCCATACCAGCTCACAAAATTCCTTGCAAAGTCTGAACTGCAGATCAGAAGAAGTAGAAAAGAAAGAAAATTTTGTACAGTCTAGAGACTCAATAATCAATGCCAAGTCAGTCAACAATGATGAATATATTTGGAATGAACCCCAGAGGACTGGAATCTATCTGCCTAGCTACAAATGACTCAGACTTTTGAAAATGTCATTTCAACATAAGATACATGCATCTATCTACTCAAAAAAGAGCAAAACCCAAAACACTTTCACTTATGATTGACAGAATTCATTAATCAAATGCGTTCTAGCCAAATACAATACCATCTGTTACATTGATGACTCAGGCCATTTGTTTAGAAACATGAACTGATTAAGCTAAGGTGCTTGAAAAGATTAATTCTTTAAATACACCTATCAAATCCATCCACTTAATTATTAGAACATGACATATACAGAACCTACTTAAAACGATTCTCTATTACTCAGTATTTCATTAATTTAAAATTTTTTAATATTTCTTGTGTATGGTGGGTATTCAAAAACTATTTCCTGAATTAAACAAAGTAATTTTGTTCTCAAAATAACACAAACTTAATAAGCCAAGAAACAGAAAATGATGACTAATCCCAATGACTAATGTTTTGGGGAATATTCATCCTGAGAGAACCAATTATAAGTCTATGAAATCCTTTATAGCATCATATTTCCTTTTCTAGTGTGCCATTGGTTCAGTCAGAATGGCAGAATGTCCCTTACCAATATGTGTTATGAGGAGGTGATGCACCTTAAAGGGCACTGGGGAAGGCCTGTTGCTCCTCAAACATTTCCCCATTAGTCTGATATTACATTTCTGGAGACTGATCTCTGTGATGGTGCTTCAGATAAAATGTAAATACCTCAAGGATGGGAGGTAATACCTTATGCCTGATCAGCTCACCTCCTATAGGCTTTGATGCCAGGAAATCTGCTTAGGAACTTGGCTAAAATGGGAAGTAGGAAGATAGGAGTAAACTTTACTCACTTCATATGGCTGAGGGGTAGCCCTGTGGAAGGTGAAGGAAGGGAACATAGATAATAGAATCAGATCCTGAGATCCCATGTCAGAGAGGACTCCTCTGACTCTCATGTGTGATGCCATAGCAGGTCCTCTTACATTTCAATCCTGGATGGATATCTGAGAATCTGCCTATAAAAGTAGGTTTGGGAAAAGGAAAGGAAGAGCACAAAGAGAGATGAAAGGAAAGAATCCATTGGTTCCAGCTTTCATGTGGATATTTTAGGTTTCTAGGAATTGATTGTAAATTTTTCAAGAGAATCAGATGAAATTATAGCTCTTCAGGGAAAGGGTATGTTCCGGTAGAAATACATTCTAAAGGCAAAACAAAAAATGAAAAAAATCTGTGGGTTCCATTTATAGTCACAAAATCAGAAGTTGAAATCAACCTCAAAGATCTTATAGTCCAACCTATACCCAAGAATGACTCTTGTATGTAATTTCTAACAATAAGTCAACCAGTCTCTACTTGAAGGCCTTCAGTGATGAGCAACTCTGCCTCCTGAAGCAGTCCATTCTTCTTTTGGACAAAATCTAATTGGGAAGGGAGCTTTTTCCTTCTACTGATCCAGGATCTGCCTTTTTGCAATTCTTGCTTATTGCTTTTAGATCTCCCCTCGGGCCAAGCAAAACAAATGTGATACTATTCCACATTACAGCCTTTCACATATTTAAATATAGTTATCATTTGTTCCCTCAGACAATTTTCGTATGGTATGAATTTTGAGTCCCCTTACCATTTTTGTTATGTTCTACCTCAAGCATGGGGAACCTGCAGCTTCAAGGCTACATGTGACCCTCTAGGTCCTCAAGTGTGGCCCATGTTGCCTTGAGTCAACAGGTTCCCTACCCCTACAGTTTATTTGTATTCTTCCTACAACCTGCTCTCCAATGATCCTTCCTTGAATTTGTGAATAGGAGTGTGGGATCCAGATTAAGATTGCATTAAACCACTTTTTATTACCACATTATACACTTGATCATAGGAGTTTTCATTCCACAAAAACTCTCAGATCTCTCTTTCAAAAGAATTTAATGTCTAGTTACAATGCTTGCACTCATTACCTATGCTATTATTTTTTGAACCTGAGTATAGGTGGCACAGTGGATAGGGTGTTGGAGTTAGGAAGATTTGACTTCAAATCTGGCCTCAGACACTAGCTATGTGACAAGTCACTTAACCCTGTTTGCATCAGTTTCTTCATCTATAAAATGAGCTGGAGAATAAAATGGCAAACTACTCTAGTATCTTTGCCAAGAAAACCCTAAATGAGTTCACAAAGAGTTGGACACACCTAGAACATTGAACTTTATCTTAATTCCTGTTGAATTGTCATATTAGGTATGGCTCATTCTTCTAGCATGAGATCATTTTGGATCCCGGTTCTGGTATCCAATATGCTAACTATCCTCTCCAGTGTCATGTCATCAATAAATTTCATAAACATGCCATCCATGCCTTAATCACAAATCACTGATTAAAAAAATATGTTGAGAGCATGTTCCTAATTCTTTATTTCACCTGTTTGGAAGGAGAGCACCATTAGGTTTTGCTCCCTTAGAGATTCAATGTCTAGTCTCTAGTGCTGTGGTTGTGGGTTCTACCACACATATATGCAAAAGGAATATTTATTGCAGTAGTGTTCCCCTTAGTGATACTCTCTATACCCCACCCCCATTTGCCTTCATTAGCACTAACCTTCAAGTTCATTCTTTTTTCTCCTACACATTGTGACTTTGAACCTGGACCCTACTTAGTTTCTGTAACAGTACATTAGGGACGGTTAAGAATACTGAGAAAATATGGCTTCCATCCATGGGAATCTCCCATGGTCATAAGAACAGATATTTTCAAATTTGCATTGTAGGACCTTGGTCAGGTCAAGAAGTGAACTACAACATTTGAGAAAAGAAAGCAAAAACACAAAGTAGGAGAGGCTTATGGTTCCAATAGGGGACCCATTCTAGGGGGTTCATGAGCAGTATTTAATTACAGGTAGTTTTTCCTCTGGCATTGTCTGACCCGACATTGTGCTTTCAGACATCCTAGAACATTCCTCACTACCAACTGACCCAGAAATAATTTTTCAAGGGCTTGCTCACCTCTACTTTTTCTCAGCTACTTCCCACTATTACAATCTCAGTGCTAAAAAGCAACAGTAATTGGAGGCAATACTTCATTGCTCATTAAGCAGAAACACAAATCGATCAGAAAGCAGACACAACAAAAATATATTAATTGTATATTAATAGTAGTAGTTTAAAGGGCTCTTTAACATTCCTGTCCTATTGATAAGTATTTATTTGGTGCCAGGTCACCCAGACACTATTCATTGTGATGATGTGGCAAGCATGGAAGTTGGAGAGGGAAGAAAATTGGACAAAACTGATCCTTATGTCATTAAAGCACATGGATTACTGGCTATGTAGCCATGAAGAAATGGGCCAAGTTAATGATGCTCCCACTGGGTCAACCTGGAACTGTGCCACTAATAATGATAATGACAACTAACATTTATATGGTGCCTACTATATACTGGGCATTGTGCTAAGTTCTATACAAATATTATCCTCACAAACACCATGGGAGGAAAATGCTGTTACTATTCCCATTTTACAGATGAGGAAATTAAGGCAAACATGACATGCCCAAGATCACAAAGCGATTAGGTGTCTCACTTTGGATTTGAACTCAAGTCTTCCTGACTCCAGTCCTGTTGCTCTACCCACTGTACCATCTAGCTGCCCCATGCTCCCCTTTAGGTCAATAGCTTTAGAAAAAAGTCACAAAGTCACCAATAGGTGAGAGTCAGTGTGACACAGCAGAACGATATGATATGATGTACACATGACACTAGTCTGACATATTATATTTCTGGAGGCTCATTTCTTTGGATCTTGAATGTGCTTCAGATAAAATGCAAATACCTCCAGGTCCTGGGTGTTGATCTTAGAGTCAGAAGACACAAGTTCAAGTCTTGGTTCTGATATCTTGTGATTTATGGCTATACAGAATTTCTGAGGGTTAGTTTTCATATGAGGAAAGTGAAGATAATTGCTTCTGCCACCTCACAAGGTCATTGTGAATAAAAGCACTTTGAGAAAAAGTGAATTGTGGAAATTTACTTTAGGCAGGTGAATCATGAAAATTCACTTTTAATTTTGTGAAATTGTGAATTTGAATTTGTGAAAAAAATGAAAAAAATTCATTTTAAGAAAGTGAAAGATAACAAATGTTATATGGTTTCCTGGGAGGGATTTTGAATCTTTAAATTTTGACCAAGGAAAATGGGCACAAATGCCTGGTATTCAGAGAGTAATGAAGAGACACTGAGGATTGCTCTGCACTATTTTACTTGGGCTACAGAGACATGGTTCATCTGGATTATTACTTTCAAACATCTTAAATTTTGCACTTTGGCTTGTAACAGGCCTTTTTTCCATCACCATGTTTCCTCTGCATTCCATATTATAAGGTCATCACACATCTCAAGTTAATTCATTTGTTTAAACTTAAGCTTCCCTCACTTTGCTATTAAATATCAAACCAAGGAGTATTCTAAATAGGTCTCAAGTTCTAATTTTTGAGTTAGCATTTTAAACTCAGAAGTTGTTAACAAACCTCAAGGGAATAGCTGGATTTTCTGAGTAGTAGCTATTAACTTCCCTATCACTGTGGCATGGAGAGGTCTCATCCCTTTTTTTTTATGTCCCTCCCATAAGTTCATTTCATTCCATGTCAGGGTTTGTCCACATACTATAATACTATATAATGTTGTACTCATCTGATTTTGCAAAGAAAAGTAGGCACTATAATGTACATGCTAAGATGAAGTATGCTTATAAATGTTTAACAACTATCTCTCTGGGGGAAAGAAACATACCCTTGACATGCTTTTACATTCAAACTGAATTATTAACACTTTATAAAGTCTAGACAATCAAGAAAACAATAAACCAAGCTCAGATTTATAGCATTTTCCAATCCAGAGTGGAAATGCTCAAACTGAAAATTTAACCATCAGATCTCCCCAGCCACTATGAGCTGCCTCTTAGACACTCCTGACACTAGGTAGTTTGCCAGAGTAGCTGCCGGCATCTTACAGTCATTGTTGAGTCTGCTCAGATTTCTGATGCAAGACTCAGGATAGAAGGAACCCACACATGCTTTATAGTTCAATGTGCTTTATGCACAGCCTACAGACTTGAGAGTAAAGGGTAATAGGAAATGAAGTGGTGGTTACCCAGAGGACAACACCAAATACACCCACCAGTACTATCTGCAGTGCTAGAAATCCTGAAGAGTTTGAATGTGAAAAATGAACAGAAGTGAGCAGACTATGTCCACATGATCCTTAGCCTGGAGCCCCCTTCTACTCCTGCAATGCTCCGCCCTGGCATCATACCTTTCATTTCCAGAGTTGAGCAGTTTCTCATCCTAGGTACTTCCCCTTCATGCCCAGAGACCGGAAACATTTAAAAATGTTTTTGGTTCAACAATTTGAAGAATAAAAACAACCTCTAACTTTATTGTTTCCTAATTCCATATAAACAAAACAAGTAGCAAAGGCTACATTGACCACACCCTCACCAATTATAGTGTGTGTGTTTGTATGTGTGTGAGCATGTGTTATGTATTCCCACAGCTTTAGTGTCTATGCTAAGCAATTCCCTAATGGCCTAAAAGAGTTCATTTGTTTCCCTAAGTTCCATCCTTTACTCCCAGGAAAGGACTTAGACACTTGGAATAAGTTGGCTAAAGTTTATACATTTTTAGATCTTTTTATACTGTGTGAAGGAGGGGGTGCACAACATAGTTTCTGCTCTGTCAGTTCCTAAGAAATATTTATGTACTTTTTATTAAAAATAATAAAGGCAGAAACTGAAAGAGTGACAGAAATACATACATTGTGTACTTCCTTTTCACTGCGGCATGGAAAGATTTCATCCCTTTTTTGTACACTTCCCTCCCGTAAATTATGTCACTATTTGTCCACATGGTACCAAATTTCTTACACTATAAAATGCTAAACCCTTCTGATTTTACAAAGCAAATTAATAACTTTTCACGTGCATGCTAGGAAGGGGTCCAAAAGAATCCCAGACCAATCAACACCTCTTCCACCTTCAGAGTAAGACTCTGAAGCCTTGTCTCTGGCTTTACACCCATTCACTGAGATAGCCAAGTAGATTTCCAAACATAGGGCTTTTTTATTGTTTCAGTTATGACCTTCAGACAGGTGACAACTGTTACCAAGAGCTAGGAACCACAATATTTAACGCAACAGTTACATCTGTTATAAAACCTGCCCAAATCCCACCTTGTTGCTAGGAGAGGGGGAAAATACTTCATCGAGGAAAAAAACAGGTCAGGCAAGATTAATGAGAATAAAAGAACATTAGCCTCTGGGATTTGTAAATTTCATCTTGAAATGCAATGAAAGAACAAGTACTTACCTCAGTACCCATCTTTCCCAGCAAGTGACGAAAGAAATCATCAAGTTCCTTCCCTTCTATGTACCCATTATCTAAAAACAAACATAGATATCATAAATTGCCTAAGAATAACATAACAATACAAGTTTTTTTTTTTAACCTGTAAATTTCCCTTGGACAGATTGTTGTTTTGTTATGTCAACAATTGAAATTAAATTCAACTCTACCATTCATATTTAAGATATAGAAATGAAATGATAGCATGAAAACAAGCTCTTCCCCCCCACAGTTTATAAACAATTGGAAGTAAAAACTACTTAATAAGGGAATTTTAGCAAGGCATGATTACACCTAGATCAATGGATCTCAGTCACTAGGGAAGCATTTTACTGTAATGAACCCCAAACTGATCAATAGTTATAGTAGAAACTGCAAGTTAAAATTTAGTACACAATTTTCATTCCATTTCCTTTGTAATACTCATTTTAATTAATAATAAGCCTCTGTTGTAATTCAGTAAAATGTTTATTTAAAATAAAGGTGTTAGGGCAGCCAGGTGGTGCAGTGAGTAAGAGCGCTGGCCCAGAGTCGGGAGACCTGGGATCGGTTCAGGGTGCAGATGCTTAACACCCACACAAAATAACTGGCCATGTAACCTTGAGCAAGATACTTAACCCCAATTGCTTAGGGGTGGCCGGGTGGTGCAGTGAGTAAGAGTGCCAGCCTCAGCGTCAGGAGACCTGGGATTGGTTCCGGCCTCAGATACTCAGCACCCACACAAAAACAACTGGCCATGTAACCTTGAGCAAGTTACTTAACCCCGATTGCTTAAAAAATAAATAAATAAAGGTGTCATTCAGGAAATAATAGTGCCAGGGAAAATAATGATGGAATTGTGAAGGAAAATTAATTTTATTTAGATAATCAGCTCTTAAGTTCAGATAATATAGTTTATACTGAAAAGAGAAACCACCTTAATCTGTCATGTAGAGCCCTTTACAATTTGATCCATAGCCCAGTACTCTAGGATTTAGAGCAAGAAGAGACCTTAGAAATAATCTAGCCTTACCCATCATTTTGCAAACCATAATTCAAAGAGGGGAAATGGCTTGCCCCAAAACCATAGTTATTAAGTAGCAGAACTGGTCATCTTACTCTGAGTCTAATGTTCTTTCCACTCCACAATGTTAAGAACTTGTCCCAGTTTATCTGTTTTGCTTGGTACCTAGAATGATTCTTTGTCCTACCCTTTATTTATGCTGGCTTACTTTCAGATACTTGGGGTAGACAACTCTCAAATCAGCAAAGCTGGAGAGAAAAACAGAGATGAAAAAATCCCACAGCTCAATGCCCAAATACAGACAGAAAAATTGTAGTCAGTGTCCTTACCTACAACCATCGTGACATACTGATCACTTACCATCAACGTCAAAACGCTGCCAGATGTGCAGAAAAGCTGCAGCATCAATCTGCCCCAGAACTTTGCCGATGTCGCTGTCCATGGTCCTGAATATGAGGCTCCGACTTTGCTCAGGAGAGATAAGTATAACTTGCAGAACTCCTAGAAACTCTTTCCCCTCCCTTTTCTCCCTTGTTCACCCACTCTGCTTCCTCCCTTGATCCTTTTCCTTTAGGGAAAAAGCTTTTCCCTTTCCTCCTCTGTAAAGCAAGGAGCAAAGGTGACACAGAGCCTCTAGGCAGTGAGGAAAAGAGCTCAGAGCAGCAGAGGTATATTTGGTGCCAGTACTGTTGTTCTGATGCCAGAGCTCAAGGGACCACGAGGTTTTCTGAGGGATCAGCTTGGAAGACCCGCCCAGTTCTCCAGTGTGTTGGCTCCTAGGGACACCTCCCTATCCTTAGCTATCTATGTTGGTCAAAGAGAATCAGACTCCAACCTTTGATGGGTAGCTAGAGAAAGCAGCTGTCACTGACTTTCATGGCTCACTGCCTTCTGCCCTTTAACTTTTCCTTAAATTCAAAGAAAACAACATAATTTGACTCATCCTATGAAACATACATCTCCTTTAGGATTTAGGTATTTTCTAGCAAGTATTGCCCTACTTATGCTATTGGTAAGGTCTGTCAGTGTGAGTTCCCTTTGGACATGATATTTTTGAACTGATAATGTTTGTATGTCTTTAACTTTGATAAGGGAGAGAGCATTTATGGAGCATCTATTCTACAGAGGGCATTAATAATTGCAAATATGCTGCTTGACACTTTTATCCAACTGAAGGAAAATCTGTTATTGGGAAGGCAATTCAAATTCTAGCAAGCAATGGAGGAGCATGTATTCTTTATTTAGGGAGAGAATAGAAAATAGAAAAGTACATTCCCAGCAAGGTTAGTCTATAAAGTTTATCATAGCTTTTCAAAATAACATCAACTTAAGATGATTTTGGTTGGGGGGTGTGTGGAGGTGGGGTATTCATTGTCTGAAAATTGTAGTGCATTGGATCTGCAAAAATGAGAGTTGGTTTTGTATTATTCAGCTGTCAATCAAATAGTTGTATTTATCCCTTTGCCATTGATATTCTTTTTCTGTTCATCTGCTCATCTTCTCGTCATTTCATTGTTTCTTAGCAGCAACATTTGAAGGTGATCCAGAAAAGAAAAGAAACTTAGTTATTATTGTTACTTATCAGACATGCTGCAAAAAATGTGGTGATTGAAAGAGATAAAAAATAAATGAATCAAATGAAGCTCTCTTAAATAGCCTGCCAGATTTTATTTATTCCTTCTATCCCTTTCTGCCACCTTCTCCCCAGCATATATAATTGAGGGTTGGCTGTTCAAGAAACAGCAGAAACCTATAATTTGAAGCACTGCTAATCAACTATGATGCAAGCTTTAAACTCTGAACTAGAATGTATGAGTCTTTGCAATATCAGGTCTAGGATACATATCTGAAGATACAATGAGTACCCTTTGTCAATGTCCATTAGCATTTACTGAACATTTAAATAAGTCAGGCACCACACATAACAGAAAAAGTGAGATCCTTATAGACCTTCTTATATCAGTCAAGGAGACACTGGCTCAAAGATAAACCATCTTAAATGGGGAAAAGTTAGACCAAAAAACTGCCCCCAAAAGGCAAGTAGAGTAGATTAGGAATAGGAAGGTTGAATTCTAAAGTAAATTAATTACTTTGTCAGGGTTTCTAATAGCAGAGCATAATGGTAAGGGAATTTGAAGATCTTCCCTGCCCCTAATGGGTCTCACTTGGAGCCCAGCAAGAGAAGCTTGTTTAGGGGAGGCTTGTTTTTCAGGAAGGCCCACACCTTTTGTTACTTTGTAATTAGGCAGTGGGTCACAAAGATTGTGATGTCCTCTGACTTTGGACAAGGCTATATATATACTCTGAGGTGAGGTTTTGGTTTGGGGCTCACTTATGCAAAGAGTTGTGTGATTTGGCCAAATGAGACTCTGGGTTGAGCCCCCCAGCTTTGAAAACCCAGATGTTGGTGCTTCTCTCTGTGGTAACAAACTTCATATGTATGTAATGGTTAGCTAGTTAGAAGAACTGTCTGTTGAATTGAATTGTGTTATTTTCTCTGTCTGTATTTTTTGTCTGCTTGTAATTTCTGTTTGTATTTTCTGAAGTTCAGGGTGCTGACTTTTTCCCTTGAACTAAGTGAATTATATATATTTGATTAAAGTAAGATTGTTAACCCCTTTTGACTTGCTTTCCTTTAGAAAAGCAGATCAAAGAACCTGTGCTAGCAGTCATTCTGGGAATACTAGGGTACTTGCTGTTACACAGAGCTAACTCATCTTCTTTACCAACTATCTGATAGTTATTACAAAATGCCTTTAGAACAGGTAGGTGGTACAGTGGATAGAGTTCCAGGCCTGCAGTCAGGAAGTTCAAATCCAGTCTCAGACACTTATTAGTTTTGTGACCCCGGGCAAGTCATTGTATTCTGTTTGCCTCAGTCTCCTCATTGGTAAAATGAGATAGAAAAGAGAAGGGCAGATCACTCCATCATCTTTGCCAAGAAAACCCCAAATGGGATGACAAAGAGTTGGACAGGGCTGAATTAACAACAACAAAATAAAACTCCTGTAGCACTTTGTACTTCTTTCATAATATTAGTGGTTCACAATTCTCCAAAACACTTTCTTTGCAACAACACTATGGGGGTAGATACTGCTAATGCTATTATGCCTACTTTATAAATATTGAAATAGGCAGGTTAATCGAGTATTACCATATAATTAATTAGCATCAGAACTACCCATTTCTTAATTCCAAATTGTGTATTTCTTCTGCTGTATCACATCATTATTTTTCTCTTATTAAACTGTAAGTTATATAAGTATATTTTTTTCTCTCTCTATCAGTTCCTAGAAAAGTGCTTTGAATATAACAGTAGCTTTATAAATAGTTGTCAAATTAAAGTGTATTGCCACTTATCTTTTATATGTATAGATCTTGTTCCCTCCCTCTTCTAGTTAGGTTGTGAGCTTCTTCAGGTCAAGGGTCATGTTTTCATATCTCTGTATTATTTGTGGTGCCTTGTCCATTGTAGATGCTCAAAAAGTGTTTGTTGATTAATTAAATGCCTCCATTTTACTTTCTTTTTTTTTTTTTTAGATTTTTCTTTTTGCTTTTTGGAGGAGGAAAGATAGGGCAATTGGGGTTAAGTGACTTGCCCAAGGTCACACGACTAGTTTTTGTGTTAAGTGTCTAAGGCTGGATTTGAACTCATGTCCTCCTGGCTCCAAGGCTGGTGCTCTATTCACTGCGCCACCTAGCTGCCCCTCCATTTTACTTTCTAAGCTACAGTCAGGATCTCTTCTAATTTAAAATTAGAGAAAAACTGATGCCTTTTATTGTCTCTCTAGTACTTACTGTGTGTCCTTGGATAAGCCATGTCATTTCTCTGTGCCTCAGTTACCTCCATGAAGTCCCCTTTGGCTCTAAATCCAGTGATTTATTAGTCTTTTGAAATGTAGTTAAATCTTATAGTTGTTTCCATCCTACTCATGGACTTTTTCAATAGCAAATTGGAATAATACAAAACTTCGCATTACCAAGTAACTTCTTGCTGAGTGAGAGCTTATGATTTTATTTTTCCCATAAACTTAGGTAAACCTCCTTTTTCACACAATCACATTCCTTTTGAGATCATCAGTATCTGACTGGAAACTTGTGATCACTGCAGGGATGAGGGAAGAAGAGGGAACTTTACAGGTTTGTTCATTTACATTCTTTTAGAAATGTCATACCTATGCATTAGACTGTCTTACTACTGTCAATATGGTTGACATAATTTGAAGGATTCCAGAGGAATGTTTAAGTTCAGAAGCAGCATGCTAGCCTTTTTTTGAAGGCCTGGGTCAAAGTAGCTGATTACAATGCTTAAAGAAATAAATAGCTTGGGGGGGTTGGTAGTGGAGTTCTGGCCATTTAATTAGCTAAAACTTCTGTTTATTACAATCTTCAACTAATGTAATGTTATTCCAGTAGTTCTCCAAACAAAAAAATATTCTTTTGAAATAGGACTTCTTGTTGACTGACAACAAACTCCATATTTAATGAATAGGATCAATTTAAGATATTATTCAATTCAACAAGTGTTTAATTGCCTATTATGTGTGAGGCACTGTACTAAATGATGGAATAAAGACCATCCTAAACAGCATAATCTGTTAGAATTGGAAGGGTCCCTAAGACCAATTAGTTTGAAATTCTCATTTTAAAGAGGAGGAATTGGAGGTAAACTGGATTTAATGACTTGCTAGGGTCACCCAGATAGTAAGTGTCTGAGGCTGGATTTGAACTAGGTCTTCCTGACTCCAGATCCAGCACTTTATTGACTGAGTCACCTTGGTGTTCCACCTAAGTTGTTACACACCTTTTACCCTCACAAAACTTCAAGGATCTGAACTTTCCCGTCTTTGAAAAAATGAGAAACTCCAAATTTGTGGTAATAAATGAATTGAATGCTAGCACCAGGAATTATAGTTAAGACTCAACCTGTTCACTGGATTTTCAAACTGCCTTGGGAACATATGTTGCAAGCTTAGAAAAAAATAATTAATATGTGTATAATGCTTTAGATACATTACCTCTTAAGAGTCTCATGGAAGCACTATGAAGTAGGTAGTATATGTCTTGTTATTCCCATTTTATGGCTGAGGAAATGGAGGCCATGAGAGATTATAGGACATGCCCATGTCAACATAGTAAGTTTCAAAAGCAGGATTTTGACCCAGACCTTCCTCACTCCAAGTTCAATTACCTTGAGTCTCAAAGAGTAAATTGCCACTTCCTTCTGGATGACCACTTCTCCAGCTGGGGAAGGAAATGGGAAATCACTCCAGTATCTCTGTCAAGAAAACCCCAAATGGGGTCATAAAGAGTTGGGCACAACTGAACAACAGCAGAACTTAGAGATGGTTTGTAAATTTTTTCAGCCTCTTTGTCCCTAGATACTCCTACCAAGTTTTATATAGAGTGTTCCTGTGCAATCTTTTATAGGTTTTAAAGAATGATTTGAAACAACTGCAAGGGATAATGCCAACATAATTGAAAAGGTCTGATTATTAGTGGAGAATATTTCTGAAAACAATAAAAATTTTCCTAATGAAGGTGATGTGAGCAAAAGAAAATTAAACTGGGACTCAGAGCAGAGAATAAATCTCAGTGCTGCTGATGCTCTCCCTATTACTTTTGTACATGACAGCTCACCTATAAAGATGAACTGAGGCTGGATTCTAGATGTACTTTGACTCTGCATATGGGTGGTTCTTTAAAATGGCAGTATCCCAGGTGGCTGTTTTGGGTTAGAAATGTAATACATAGTAAATTGTGCTCTATCATGAGTCCAGAGCAAGTATGATCTTTTAAGAAAAAAATTACACATTTTATTTTATATCTTTTAAAACATAATTCTAGGGCAACTAGGTGGCAAAGTGAATAGAGCACTGGCCCTGGAGTCAGGAGGACCCGAGTTCAAATCCAGCCTCAGACACTTGACATTTACTAGCTGTGTGACCTGGGCATCAATTGCCTTGCTTTCCCCCCTCTACTCCCCCAAAACAAACAAACAAACAAAAACCCATAACTCTGAAAAGGTAGCCATAGGTTTTACCAGATTGTCTAAGGGTTTTATGGCACAAAAAAGGTTGAGAACCACAGATCTAGTCCAAGCCCTTCAATTTACAAATGAAGAAATTGAAACCCAAAGATGTGACTTACTCACACAGCTGGCAAGAAGCAGTATTGTTGTTCAGTTGTTTCAGTCGTGTCCAACTTTCCATGACCCCATTTGGGGCTTTCTTGACAAAGATACTGAAATGGTTTGCCATTTCCTTCTCCAGCTCATTTTACAGATGAAGAACTGAGGCAAACAAGATTAAGTTACTTGCCCAGGGTCACACAGTTGTATCTGAAGCTGTATTTGAACTCAGGTCTTCCTTACTCTAGTGCTCTGTCCCTCTTACCACCAGCAAGAAGCAGTACTAATCTCTAGCTTGAAATTTAAACCAAAGTCTCTTGATCCATTTGTTTTTCTTCACTTTAATTCATTCATCATGGATTTTTTTCAAAAGAGGATCCTTGATGTCTAGTTCCCAAGAAGGTTAGTCCTACAATGTCTAGCCTATTTCAGGGAGCTAAGCTGCTTCAACTTTGCTGGTATCATGAACTTCTAGCTGTTGCTCTGTTTAGAGCAAGTAGGTTCAAAGGTTGGCTAATTCTTACTTGTTTAAACATTAATAGTATGTTTATGCTTCTTTTTGGCATCTGTGTGGGTCCTTATATACAATATATGTGTGTGTGTGTGTGTATATATATATATATACATATATATATATATATGTCACACACAGTACAGGATTCAGTATATAGCAGGTGCTCAATTAACACTTTTTAAAATTTATGTTTGCATCCATCTTGCCATACAAGAAAGTAAGGGGAAAGGGGGTAGTAGGGATATAGGGGGGATAGAAGAGAGGGAAGATTGGGAGGAATAATCACTATGCCTGCATCTTGGGGTGGGGGAGAAAATTTGGAACTCCAAATATTGTGGAAATGAATATTGAAAACTAAAATAAAGAAAAAATTTAAAGAAAAAAGATAAAAAAATATTTTAAATTTATGTTTGCTTACTTGACTTTTAAATTTTCTATTTAAAAATATTCTTTAAATTGAAGAGGGCCTTGTGGCAAGGCAGGGTGGAATGTGGTAGTTCCTGAGGGAGAAGTTCCAACTTTCTATTCTTTCAAAGATCACAGGGAGACTCATTTTCTTTAAGGACAGATTTTCAATGGGTCAGGGCTGGCTGACAAGGTTCTTCAAGAAAAATTTAGTCTTCTAATAGGAGGCTGTCCAAGGCTTCATAAAGAGGCCTTATCTAAGACATCTTCTAGTAAATAAAGCAAACAGAGCTTTTGTCCCTTCCCAGGATTCCCCTCTCCCCCACAGCCTCAAGTTAAACAGAATGCAGAGTTCATATGGGCCTAAGCGGGTGTTCAGATGTTTGCCTTTTGAGAAAGGAGATGAGATAAGTCAATATTTACTGCAGTGTAGACGTTGGTGGGGTTGACATTTCCTGTGCAAAAGGAGCCAGGTGTTTTCCCTCTTGTCTCTGAAAAGAACCAATATCTGGGCCTTGAAATGATATTTCTAAGGCATTTATTTACTTGGCACACATTTATTTATTATCTATAGCCACCCCTGAAGACTTGACCACCCAGAAAAGAAGGTGAGTAGATACATAGCTTTCTGGGCTAAGATGGACTTATATGGTTGAACCCTAGTTAAATAGTTGGAAGGAAAGTCAGAGGTCATCTGGTCTAACCTCCCACTCAGTGCAAAAATCCCTTCTCTAGAACCCTTGGAAAATGGTTACCTCGCCTTTGCTTATGAACTTCTACCTCCCTAGATGGTCCTCTATTTTTAGATAATCATATTTAACTCTCCCTTGCTGTTGTTTAACCATTTTCCCTCATGTCCAACTCTTTGTGACCCCTTGTGTGATCTTGGCAAAGATGCTGGAGTGGTTTGCCATTTTCCTTCTCCAGCTCATTTTACAGAAGAGGAAACTGAGGCAAAGAGGGTGAAGTCATTTGCCCAGGGTTACACAGCTAGTAAATGTCTGAGATCAGATTTGAACTCAGGTCTTCCTGACTCCGGGCCTTGTACTCTATTTTCTATGCCACCTAGCTGTCCCAAAATGCTCTTATATGAATAATAATAATATTAGCTAACATTTATATGGCACTAGGCACCAGGCATTATGCTGTGAAATTACCATCTCATTTGATCCTCACAACAACTCTAGGAGGTAGGTACTATTATTATCCCTATTTTACAGATGAGGAAACTGAGGCAAACAGGTTAAGTGACTAACTAGAGTCATACAGATAGAAAGTGTCTGAGGCCATATTTGAACTCAAGTTTTCTTGATTCTAGTCCCACAAGGTCCCTCTTTTATGTTGAGGTAAAATTTTTCTGCTTGTCAGTTCTATTCATCAGGCTTAGTTTTGACCTCTGGGGCAACAGAAAATAAGTCTGCTTCTTCTTCTAACTCGATAGTACTTCAAATAGTTGAGAAGAGCAATCCTGTCCTCACTTAGACTTCTTTCCTTTAGGTTAAACATCTTGTTCCTTCTTTGTCTCTTCAAAAAAAAATTTTTTTTATGACTATTTCCAGACCTTTCAGTATCTTAGTCAGGGTTTCTGGTTGGTCTGTATTCCTACTGAAATGTAGTAGTCAGAACTGAACACACTGTTTCAGATGTGATGGTACATCACATATAGACATTTTGCCGATCTGTGCATGAAGCCTTCTTGGCATGTGTTAACATCAGTGTTATGACCAGAGGCTTGTAGGAATCTGATCCTGTATTTTCTCTAGGTGCAATGGTTTAGTAGACACTAATTCAAAATTTGTGGTAACGTTATAGAACAGAACTGCTATGAATGATGAGAATCAATTCTACTGATGTAACCTTAATCTGCTGTGATTGTTATTTTATTATTCATATCACATTGCTGGCTCTTATTGAGTTTGTGATCAAACAAAACCCCCAGTTCTTTTTCACATGACCTTCCAGTCAAATCAATTCTCCCCTACATTGCTCTTACAAAGTAGATTTTTAAAATTTATATAACATATATTCCATTCAACAACTCTGGAATCCCACTATTTTTTGCATTTCAAATGAAGTCTCATATCCATCAAATAATGAAATAATTCTCAACTCTCTGTATATTCATAGGTACTTCTTTGTGTTTTGGCTTTTTTTTGGCAAGGCAATTGGGATCAAGTGACTTGCCCAGAATCACACAGCTAGTAAGTGTCAAGCATCTGAGGTTAGATTTGAACTCAGATCCTCCTGACTTCAGGGCCAGTGCTCTATCCACTGTACCACATAGATGCCCCATAGGCACCCATTTGTAAGACTTTGAGAGAAGTGGTAGGGAAAGGCAAGTGCAAACTTTTTAATAGCTACTAGAACCCTTGGATCCACTGGCATATAAGGGAGGCCAGCCCTCAACATGTCCCTTAACTTCTAGTGCTTGCAACTCTAAAGACTGCTGAGGGCAGACTCCCCTTGGTGAGATGATCCCCTCTTTCTTTGGCTGAGTTGAGATTTTTAACTCACTTTCAGTCAAAGAGCTCCTTTGCTATTGTATATTCTTTAGCCCATTCTAATCTATATAACTTCTCTGATGTTAACTTGTTTTGCTTGATAAATGGGCTACTCATGATGGTCTTTTATGTAACTAGAGTTTGGTGGGAGGGAGCAAAATTACAATATTAAACTAACTATTGTTCTCTTGAGAGGAGGATAACAGAGAAAAGGATCATGCTTGCAAGTGGTCAGAAAAAATGCTTTTTATTCTGAATATATTTTATCCCTATATAACCAATATTTGAATTGTGCTGCATTGAAATAGTTTTAACTCACTATCCCTCTTAGAAACTGGTGAGGGAAGGAGCAAATAAACAGTCATGGCTCTCCTCCTGCTGGAAATCACAATAACCCTTAGAAAGGATTGGGCTAGACAATTCTACCTAAATTAGTTTACTTATTCAGTACAATACCAATCAAACTACTAAAATTTTATTTTATACAGCCAGAAAAAATGATAAAATTCATCCGGAAGAATAAAAGGTCAAGAATATCAAGCGAATTCAAGAAGAAAATGGAAAGGAAAGTGGTCTAGCTGTACCAGATCTCAAACTGTATTATAAAATGGTAATTATCAAAACTCTCTGGTACTAGCTAAGAAATAGAGTGGTGAATCAGAGGAATAGGTTAGGTACACACACACACACACACACACACACACACACACACAAGCAAAACACAAAACAAAACAGTACTAAATAGCCATAGCAATCTAATGTTTGATAAACCCAAAGACTCTAGGTTCTGGGGTGAGAACTTACTATTGACAAAAACTACTGGGAAAACTGGAAAACAGCATGGCAGATAATAGGTATAGACCAATATCTTATACCATATCTCAAGGTAAAGTCAAAATGGGTAAATGATTTAGACAAAAAGGGTGATACTACAATCAAATTAGGAGAACTAGAAATAGTTTAGCTATAATAGATATATGGAGAAGGGAAGACTTTTTTGGGGTTTTTTTAATCCTTTAAAAAAATTAGCTTTTTTTTTTTTTTACAAGATTTTGAGTTTTTGAGTTCCAAATTTTTCTCTCTCCCTTTCTTTCCCTCTTCCAAAAATGGTAGGCAATTTGATATAATTTATACATGTGCTATAATGTAAAACATATTTCCATATTTGTCACAGTTGTGGAGGAAGAAATAGATCAAAAGGAAATAAAACTATGAGAAAGAATAACATAAGTGAGGAAAATATGCTGCAATCTGCATTTTGAGTCCATTACTTCTTTATCTGGATGAGGATAGCATTTTCTTTTGTGAGTTCTTTGTACTTGTCTTGGATTGTTTTGTTGCTGAGAAGAGCTGAGTCATTCATAGTTGATCATCACATGATGTTGCTTATACTGTATACAGTGTTTTTCTAGTTCTTCTTATTTCACTATGCATCAGTTTGTACAAGTTTTTCCAAGTTTTTCTGAAATCTGCCTGTTCATCATTTCTTATTGCACAATAATATTCCATTACACTCCTATACCACAGCTTTTTCAGCCATTCCCCAATTGTTGGGTATCCCCTCAATTTCCAATATTTTGCCACCATGAAAATAACTGCTATAAATATTTTTGCACATGTGGGTCCTTGCCCCTTTATAATGATCTTTTTGGGATACAGACCTACTAGTGGTGTTACTGGATCAAAGTGTACACACAGTTTGTTTGCCCTTTGGCCATAGTTCCAAATTGCTCTCCAGAGTATCAGTTCACACCTTCACCTACAATGTATTAGTGTCCCAATTTTCTGACATCCTCTCCAACATTTATTATTTTTCTTTTTTGTCATATTAGCCAATCTGATTTGTGTGGAGTGGTGTTTTAGATTTGTTTTAATGTTCATTTCTTTAACCAGAAGTGATTTAGGACACATTTTCATATGCCTATAGATAGCTTTCATTTCTTCATCTGAAATCTGCCTGTTCATATCCTTTGACCACTTATCAATTGGGTAATGGCTTGTAGTCTCATAAATTTGATCCATTTCTCTATGTATTTGAGAAATGAGGCCTTTGTGAGGCTTTGCTATAAATATTGTTTACAAGCTTTCTGCTTTCCTTCTAATCTTGGTTGCATTGGTTTTGTTTTTACAAAAAGTTTTCAATTTAATATGATCAAAATTATTTATTTTACATTTTGTAATGCTCTCTACCTCTTGTTTGGTCATGAATTCTTCCCCTCCCCATAGATCTGACAGGTATGCTATCCCTTACTCTTTTAATTTGATTGCTTCATTGTCTATGGTGCCTTTTAGCAAGATGTAGTTTTCTTCCTTATCTCCTTTAATTAGGTCTATTTTTTTTTTTGCTTTACTTTATCTAAGCTCAGGATTGCTATGCCTGCTTTTATTACTGTAGTTGAAGCATAATAGATTCTGCTCCAGTGAAGGGAAGAATTTTTGACCAAACAAGAGATAGAGAGCATTACAAGATGAAAAATGGACAATTTTTGATTATATTAAATTTAGAAGGTTTTGCAAAAACAAAACTAATGCAACCAAGATTAGAAGGAAAGCAGAGAACTGGGAAACAATTTTTATAGCAAGTGTCTTTGGTAAAGGTCGCATTTCTCAACTATATAGAGAACGGAGTCAAATTTATAAGAATACAAGTAATTTCCCAGTTGATAAATGGTCAAAGGCTCTTATTTAGATCAAATAAAATCAAAGCCATATAGCCATATGAAAAAATGCTCCGAATCACTATTGATTAGAGAAATGCACATTAAAACAGCTCTGAAGTACCAGCTCACACCTGTCAGCTTGGCCAATAGGGCAGAAAAAGAAAATGATAAATGTTGGAGGGGATGTGGGAAAATTGGGATACTAATGCACTGTTGGTGGAGTTCTGAACTGATCCAACTATTTTCAGAGCAGTTTGAAACTATGCCCATAGGGTAATCAAACTGTGCATACTCTTTGATCTAGCAAAACTACTAGTACCCCAAAGAGTTTTTTTAAAAGGGAAAAGGACATATCCATACAAGAGTAATTATAGCACCTCTTTTCATGGTGGCAAAAAATTGGAAATTGAGGGAATGCCTGTCAATTGGGGAATGGCTGAAAAAGCTGTGGTATATGAATATGATGGAATACTATTATGCCATAAAAACTAAAGAGCAGGCAGATTTCCCAAAAACTTGCAAAGACTTACATAAATTGATGCAAAATGAAGTTAGCAGAACGAGGAAAAAATTGTACACAGTAATAGCAATATTGGACAATGATAAACTATGAATGATTTAACTATTCTCAGCAATACAATGATCCAAACAATTCCAAAGGACTCGTGATGAAAAATGCTATCCATTTCCAAAAAAAACCAAAACAAAACCAAAACCCTCCCCAAAACCAACCATTGACTTCTGAATGCTGATTGAAGCATACTATTTTGACTTTATTTGTATGTGTGTATTGTATGTGTGTTTTTCCTGTTGGACTGTTTCTTTTTTTATATAATTTTTTTTTTAAGCAATCGGGGTTAAGTAACTTGCTCAAGGTTACATGGCCAGTTATTATTTCTGGGTGTGGTGCTAAGTATCTGAGCCTGGATTTGATCCCCAGGTCATCCTAACACTGGAGCCAGTGCTCTTACTTGCTGAGCCACCTGGCCGCCCCTGGACTGTTTCTTTTTTCACAATATGACTAAATGCAAATATGTTTTATATGATAGCACATATGTAACCTGTATCAAATTGCTTCCTGTTTTAGGGAGGGAGAAAATATGGAACTCAAAATTTAAAAGCATTGAATGATTAAATTTGTCTTTCCATTTAACTGAAAAAAATACTATTTTAAAAAAGGGAAGAGTGGGCTAGATTCTGTATGAAATTTGTATCCAGGTCACACTCAAACCAGTCTTCTTTATATTTAGACAGCAATAACCCCCCCCCCCCCC
>NW_027185887.1:10195826-10222925 GCF_028583685.1 Petaurus breviceps papuanus
ACACACACACATTTTATACAATATCATTGAGACTTGGTGGAATAGGAATCAGAATTGGATATAGTAAAATTTATTCTCAGATTTAGCTGTCTCCCATCTTTCTCATCTATACTTCCTTATCAGAATACAGATAATGTTTTCTTAACTTTATACATTTGCTGTGCAAGCTATTTCTCCCTATCTGAGAAAAAAAATATTTAATTAAAAAACAAAACAAAAAACAAACATAATTGATCTGCTCCTTTGAGCTACCATTCCCTGCCTATTATGTCCCCTGTGCTATTTTTTTCCCATCTGCAAGATAACTTCCCTCTAAGAGTCTTCAATTGGGACTTCCATCTCTATTTTATAATCTGCCCCCTGCCATTGTTCTGTAGAAACTTCCAAAATTTTGTAATAAGTTTATCTCTTTTTTTCTTTTCTGAAAGATATAAAACCCACTGAACACAGAAAAACAGTTGTTGAAGTTAACAGTAGCTTCTTTTTAAAACTTAATTTTATCAATTTAAAATTAGAAAGAATTCATTTTCTCTCTTTTCTATCTCTCCTCTCCCAATTGAACAAGAGCAAAAAGAAAACTCTCATAGAAGTATGCAAAGTCAAGCAAAGCAAATTCCCATACTGACTATATTAAGAAATGTGTGTCTCATTTTGTATAATAGGTCCCTCACCTCTCCAACAGGAGACAAGTAACATGCTTCATCTTTTGTCCTCTAGCATTGTTAGTCATTGCATTGATCGGAGTTTTCAAGTTCTTCAAAGACATTTGTCTTTACAATGTTAACATAAAAGTTGTCCTTAGCATAGTGCCTGGCACATAGTAGGTACTTAAAAAGACAGACTGACTGGTTCTTCTTACTTCACTCTGAATCAGTTCATTTAAGTCTTCCCCATTTTTCTCTGAAAGTATTCATTTTATCATTTCTTATAGCATAATGATAATACATTATATTCACACACCATAATGTATTTATCAATTCCCCCAATTGATGGGCACCCCCTTATTAACAATGCTTTTTAACAGGAAGAAGACACTCAGGAAAAATAGCAACAGATTGATGTTTGTATGATCAAATGTGAAAATATATATAAAATGTTCTCATCTTAAAACTCTTGAAAGCAATCAGTTATTTTTTCAGTCAAATAAATCGTCTAACTTGCTCTAAATTATATTTAGTTCAGTTTTATAAAAAGGAATTGGAGCTGTACTTGAAGTGGAAGAAACAGTTCTAATCAGCCCTTTCTTTCCATATGGATCAAATGAAATCTTTAGTGTACTATGGGAGGAGAGGCAAAATGATGCAGTGGACCTGGCATTGGGAAATACTAGGGTATAAATTAAGGCATTGACACAAACTATGTAACTGTGGGCAAGTAATTTCTCTGAGACTCAGTTTTTGTTCTGTAAAATAGGAATAATCAAACCTATAGCAATTATGTCATAGGACTGTAGTTAGCAGAGTGCCATGTCTGGAGTCAGGAAGACTCATATTCCTGAGTTCAAATATGGCATTAAACACTTACTAGCTCTATGTCCCTGGGCAGTCACTTAACCCTGTTTACCTGTTTTCTCATCTGTAAAATGAGCTGAAGAGGGAAATGCATCTTTGCTAAGAAAACCCCAAATGGGGTCATAAAGAGTAGGACATGACTGAAAAATGACTGAACACCAAATGAAATAATATACATAAAGTGTTTTGTAAACCTTAAGGTGCTATATAAATGTCAATTATTGTTATAAAGTAAAACTTCTACTACCTCATATGTTCAGTAGCTACACAGAGTAGCTACTCAATAAATACTTGTTAACAAGCTAATTAAATGTGAAAGACATCACCTTGATGCAGGAAAACACAATGGAATGGTGGGTGAAGATATTAAAGCAGGAAATCTATATAAGGCAGAAGAAAGAGTGAGTTTACCAAATTTGAGAGTGAAATAAAGCTTTTATTTTCTGGTTCTCTACAATAACCTTTGCCTTGTAGAGATCATGTGACTTTATTCCCTCTAATAGTGCTACCATGTCAATCCACATACAATATGATAATATTGATAATTATGGTGCATTTTCCCTAAAGAAACCATGGAAACAGATTATTCTCTTTAGGAAAAGCAGTAAATCATGAAATAAATGAGATTAGTAGACATCATGGCACCAGTGACCATGCCTTGTTCAGATAAGCAGTTTATACTACTCACTGCATCTTCCTAGGCTCCTCTGTTTGCATCTCCCAGTTCCTGCCTTTCTCCCATCCCTATGTCTATCTTCACCATATGGAGGTGATTGGCAGGAGGAAATACCACTAGAAAGTCATTTTTGTTCCATTGCTGGCAGTTGGCCAGATGAAGCTTGCTTAGGTGCATATTATTCAGTAATCACTGAGAAGTTTCACTTTAACTGCTCAATATTCTCACCCATGTCCTTTCTTAATCTCTGAGGCAGCTTCAGGGATTGTAGGGACTCCACAGAGGAAGGAGGGTGGCTTGGGACTAAGATATGCCTGGGTCAGAGCATCTATGTTGAAGAAAGAGGGTATCACTGAGATATTCTGGGATACTCAGAGAAGTTGACATGGAACCCAGAAACATGTAATATTAGAAATTAGCCTGGACTTGCTTGCTGATAGGTACCTATATTGTGTCAATCTGAGAAACCATCAAATAATATAGCCACTCAAGGATTTTGAAATAGCGGACTGGAAGTAGGAAATATAAATTGTGGGAGGCACAAATCTCCACACAACACCAGGAAGAAAGAAATATTCAGGAGGAGGGTGATAGTATCATAACCTTCAAAGAGGACAAATAGTTAAGAGAGCTGAGAAAAGGCTATAAGATCCAGAAGTTACAAGATTTCTGGTAATCGTGGAAAGAGCAGTCTCTATAGAACACTGATCCAGGAGCACAAGACATGAGTTTGAGTCTTGGCTCTTGAGTTACCTCAGGAAAATCATATCACTTTTCTGGGCTTTGGTAGCTTCATCTGTATGTATAGCTATACCTGGGAACCTAGCATTTCTAAGATCTTTTTAAGAGTAGATGTAATAGCAAGCAAAGAAGTACTTAGTGCCTTGTTTCAGCTATTTAATTAGCACCTTGTTTCAGTTCAAGTTTCTTTTGAGTCTTGCCCTTGATTATATCAAGCCTTTGTTAAGATACAGAACTTGTGAATCCCACAGTGGGAGGAACTTGCTGATGCAACAGGAAGGGGTGGAACAGGGAGGAGCTAATGACAATATATAAGGAGAAACCCAAGGTGGGAGAGATCAGAACTGAGAAGAGAACACTTGTGGTAGCAGAGTTGAGAAGGAGAAAATTTGTGGTATCCTGACACTCTGTTTTTCTGTTCTGTCTGTGTTGATTTGTGTTTGTAAGACTTTGTATAGAAGCCCTGGGATCTTACTGAAAGCCCTGAAAGAGGATTTTCTTATTGTCTGTTTATAGAAGTCCTGGAGGAGAGTTTCAAGGCCCTGGGACTATATTGACAATTTGTGTTGAGTTCTCAGACTTTGTTTATGGGTCTGTGTTGATTTCACAGGAAGAAAGTGAATTGAAGATGGTGCCAGTAATGTGTATGAATGTTGTTTTGGCTCTGTTAAGCTTTGTCTTCCCAAAAACAGAACCTATGAAGGACTTCAGGTGAACTGGACACTGTGAGCTTCAATATGGAATGAGAACTGGATGAGGAGCTGGATGAGGAGCTGAGAGCTGCCTACCTTTGAATCCAGGTGACAGTTGGGTAGATTCAGGCAGGAGCTGGGACCACAGAAGAGGAACAATGGAATCTAGGAGCCAGCCTCAAATCAAGAAGAAAAGATGTCTCCTTGAGTACTTAATGCTGACTGAGAAGATCATGATTTACTGTAGCCTAGGGGTGGGAGAACTTTGTACTCTGTGCCTTGTACCTCTTAAGGATGATTGAGTTAAGGATGATTGGAAACTAATCTCCAATCAAGAAGAAAGAAGACTTTTTGACTGAGAGATTAAGACAACATGAAGTAGGGGTAGAGAATTTAGACCTTTGTACTTTGTATCCCTTAAGGAGACTTGCTCCTTAAGGATGATTGAGTTAAGGACTTAATGATATCTTTTGCTTAAAACTACTTTGTTTGGTTTTTTTAATTCATTTTTTATTTATAACATTCTCTTTTTAAATTTTGAGTTCCAAATGTTCTCTCTCCTACCCCTCCCCAGCTTGCTCAGAAGGCAATATGATATCAACTACATATTTACAAAACAGCTTTCATTATTAGCCAAATATTTTGAATAAACAATTACAATAAAGAAAGTGAGAAAATTATATTTCAGTTTGCACTTGGAGTTTATAAATTCCCTCTCTGGATGTGGATAGCATTATTTTATCATGAGTACTTGGAATTTATTGGATCATTATATTGATGAGAGTTGCCAAGTGATTCACAGTTGATCATCTTCACAGCATTGCTGTTACTGTGTACAATATTCTCCTATTTCTGTTCTCTTCACTTTGCATTGGTTCATAGAAGCCTTCCTGGGTTTTTCTGAAAGAATCTTGCTTTTTATTTCTTATAGTCCAATAGTATTCCATCACAATTACATGCCACAACTTGTTCAGCCATCCCCAAATGATGAACATTCCCTGAATTTGCAAATCTTTGCCACTGCAAAAAACAGTTGTAAATATTTTATACACATTTTTCTTGAATCTCTTTAGGATATAGACCTATAGTGGTATTGCTGGGTTAAAGAAGATGCACAGTTTTATAACCCTTTGGGAATAATTCTAAAATGTTTTCCAGAATGGTTAGACCAGTTCACAAGTATACTAACTATTCATTACTGTACTTCTTTCCCCCTTATTCCCTCTAGTATTTGTCATTTCTGATGGTGTCAGGTGGCACCTCAGAGTTGTTTTAATTTGTATTTCTCTAATGGTGATTTAGAGCATTTTTTTCATATGTCTATAGATAACTTTGGTTTCTTCTTCTGAAAACTGCCTGTCCATATCCTTTGACCATTTATCAATTGGGGAATGACTAATTTTTTTAAAATTTCTCTTAGTTCAATACTCAGTATATATTTGAGGAATGAGATCTTTATTACAGAAACTTGCTTTAAAATTTTTTTAACACTATTGAATTTTCTATGGTATCCTTTTAGAAAAATGTTTCTCTGATTATCTCTTTTAATTAGGTGTATTTTTGCTTTTTTCTTTTCCTGAGATCATGATTGCTACCCCTGGCTTTTTTGTAGTTTTTTTTACCCAATTACATGTGAAAACAATTTTAGCCTTCTTTTCATCAAATTTGCCCTCCCCTCACCCAAATAAAGAAAAAGCATCTTTGATCTGAATACAGAACACCTGATCCTGTAGTAAGGATCTCTATCTCTCCACCATATGAAGTTACAGAAATAAGGGGTTGGCTTCAGATTGGTTTTGATTGGATGAAATGGCAATGTGAGCCTTGGCATCAACAGCATCCTCATATTGGCCATCATCATTGTTAGGGGGGACTTCATAACTGATTTCACCACCATTATCATCCCTGCTCTCGTTTTCAGCTTCATCATCTTCAGCAGTCTGGCATGCAGGTGGGAATGTGGAACACACAGAGACATCTCCCAAATCTCCAAACTGTACTGGAACAAATTGGGTTGGAAATGGAAGGTCCAAGAGTTCTTCATGAAAATTACACTGATATGAGCTGCTGTTGGTGTCACTTAAAGATGACATGGTAATATATTGGGCCAGCACAGAACCTGAAGGTATTGCTTCATTATATTTATTTTGACTTCTTGGTACTCTTTGTGTGTGCAGTTCTTCTTCCCCTCCCATTTCCAAAACTTGTTCACTTCTTTGTTCAGATTCTCTAAGTGTTAGCTCAAACAAAGTTTCCATCTTCCAGGTTGAAGAAGCAAAAGCAATTATCATGTGTTTCTTTTTTTGTTGGAACTGGACTTGGATGTCTTGCTAGGAGACTTCTTAGGCAGGAACAGAGCTCCAGCCAGAATCTAGAGTCTGGGCTGAGACTTATGTGGTCACTTTGGTGAAAACTATGTGAACACTTTAATGATAAGCTGTTAAGTTATAACTTTGTGAATGCTGTACTTTGGTTTCTATGAATGTTTTGCTTTAATTTATTACTGAATAAATAGAGAGTTCACTATACTATGTGATCAGAACCTTAAAGCTATCCACAGCAGTACTCTGGAAAGCTGCTGATGCTTGGCTTTACAGTAGAGAAGACAAAACACGTGTGCTTAATAAAAGAAATATTAGAGCTGGAAAAGATCTGCTTCATGATTATTGGGACATATTTTTCTCATCTTCCCCTTCTGCTAGGTGGAGTCTTCATATACTTGAGGTAGATATCCCCCTAACTCACCAGTGGGTTTACCCTCAATCTGGTTTAGCCCATCTGCCAAGTATTCATAGAAAGACACGGAGAAGAATGCACAGGGTGAGAAGACAGGGATGGATCACAAACCATACCACTGAAGGGAGTATATGCATCATTGAAATCACAGATTTGTTGATATATTAATGAAAAAAATAACATGAAATTTACCTTAGTACTAAAATCTGGGCTACACAGGCCAAATGGATGACACAATCTAGTGTGTTTCATGTTCTTGTGGATCTGTAATTGTGCTTAGAAGAGTCCTTCATTAAAGAAATGATGCCTTTTCTCTTTTGCATCATCAATCTATTTCTGCTATTTCCCCATCAAATATGCTTAGATTGCTCTTGATATAAACAACTCTTGACCTTGGAAGGAATTCCATGATGATGCTCTCTCAAATTTTTCCTCCCTTTCAAAATTCTTAACTCTGATTCCTAAGCCCACCTCTCCATTCTCCATACCTTTCTATTTGACTACTGTCCTCATTTCTCTATGAAAACTGTTCAAAGGTCAGCAATGACCTCTTAATCACAAAATCAAATAATCTTTTCTCAGTTTTTATCATCCGTGACTTTTGTATAGCATTTGATATTGCTAACCACCTCCTCTTCTATGATCCTCTCACCTCCCTTGGCCCACTGATGCCATTCTCTTTGTTCTTCCTTAGCTCCCTGACCACTTTTCCTCTGTCCCAATTGCCTAACAAATGAATGAATGAAAAGAGTACTTATTAAATACTCATTAGGTACTGAGTATTGTGTATGGTAATCGCTGGGGTGTAATTAAAAAATGGAGACAGTTTCTTCAAGGAGATTAATTCTATTGGAGGAGAAACACATACAGGGTAACGGTAGCCACAGAGGAATGTTCTAGTTTGGAAAATTAAAAAGATAGGGAGCAGAGCAGAGCCACAGGACAGGAAACTGATGATCTCTTTCCAGTAGCAGTGAAAATATTCATAAATTATGGCTTCAGACCTACAAAAGTGAGGTGAGAGTTGGGCAGGAAGAGGGTACTTATAGGCTGGCATGAAAATGACAAATTTAAGATGAAGTGTAGGTGGGGCCATTTAGCTATAGTAAGCCATTTGAGGCACTCAGCAATTACTATAAGGGGCCCCAGGGCAGGTAGTTCTGAAAGGAAAAGGGTTAAGTCCTTTAGGGCATGGTCTCTGTTCTTAGGTCAACTGAACAGCTAATAAGAATATGGCCTGGCACAAGGTGTTCTTAAGTTATTAACAGGACCTTCAAGGTCCTCCATGACCTGCAACCTGCATTTTCTACCTTATGTCACACACCTTCATGAGCATAGTGATAGAGAAGCATGGTATCATGGGTAGAATGCTGATTTTGGAATCTAGAAGACCTGAGTTCAACATTTATGTGCTATATGATCATAGGCAAGTCATATAACCTCTCTGAGGCTGTTTTCTTTTCTGTAAAATGAAGGGATTTGACTAGTTGGTATTCAGGGTTCTTTTAGCTCTAAGGATAGGTCCTAAAAGCATCTGAGTCCATATGCTTTAGCCAAGCTAGACTGCTTCCTATAATACCAAGAATGAACAGTTTCCCAGAGGATTGCTGCTGTAAACAACATTCAAGATTCTGATTACAAGCATAGTGAACTCTCCATTTATTCATTAACAAATTAAGGCAAAACATTCACATAAAATAAAAAATACAGCATTCATCATGTCACACAGCTCAACAACTTAACACTAAAATGGCCATGTAGTTTTCACCAAAATGATCACATAGTTTTAAACAAAGTACATTCATTTAGTAACTCAATCATTTAGTAAGTCTTTAATTCAATCACGAAGTACAAAGGTTAAAGTTCTCTTTTAAACAAGGTGCATTCATTTAGTCAATAACAAAATCCACCCCTGGGTCCAATTGACTTAATCTCTTCATCAAAAAGTCTTTCTACTTAAACAAAGTACATTCATTTAGTCAATCACAAAGCACAAAGGCCATTCACCCCTAGGTCACAACTAGGTTACAATGTCATCAGTCAGTATTAAGTATACAAGGAGAGGTCTTTTCATCTTGACCCAAGGCAGATTCTCAACTTCCATGGTTTCCCTTCCCACAGTTTCTGCTCCTGGGAAGACAAAGCTTAACAAAGTCACAATAACATTCATTCACATTGCTTGCCTCCTCATCAATTCACCTTCTGCTTGTAAAATCAAACTAGACCCAAAAACAAGGTCTAAGGCCTCTATCAACAAACAAACCTGACAAAGTAACATCAAAACAGACTGACAGAATACCAGCACCACAGTCAGGCCTCCTCAGTTCTCTGACAGCTCTTGGGTGGCCCTCAGGCTCTCCTGAGCAGCTCTGACTGGCAGTTATCTCTCTCTCTCTCTCCCTCTCCCTCTCCCTCTCCCTCTCTTCTTCTCTCTCTCTCTGCCTCCACGCTGCTCCCAGAAGTTCTTCTGGCCTGTTTCAGCTTGGGATTTTCCCCATAGATGGAACCAGCTTCTCCCTGTTCAGCCCCTTCTCAGGGATTCACAAGCTCTGGATCTTAACACTTAACCCAAACCTAAGTGCTAAGTACCCGTTAGTTTACCAATACAAGGGGATCTTCAAATTCCATTACCATTACATTTACCCAGACATACATTATGCTTTCCTCTCTCCATGAATTTGCTCACATTGCTTCTTATTCTTCCTCACCTTCATCTATTGAAATTCCTCCCCACTCCCCCATCCCCTGCACCCTCTCCTTTAAGGTCCAAATCCTATCTTCCAAGGCTTCACTAGCCATGAAGACTTCCTCAGACTAAAGAGATCTTTACCTCCTTGGAATACCTCATTTATCTCTTTTAGCCTTATCCCATTAAAGTTCTTTGTATTATATCTTACAATACCACTGTCTATATCAGGGGTTCTTAACCTGGGGTCTATGCATAGATTTCAGGGGGCATATGAATTTTTGTAATATATTTTGATAACTTTATTTCAATGTAATTGGTTTCCTTTATAGTCCTGTGTATTTTATTTTATAAATTAAAAATATTATTCTGAGAAGGGGTCCCTATGTTTCACCAGACTGCCAGAGGGATCCATGACACACTAAAAAGCAAAGAATCTCTATTCTACATGAAGCCTTTTATGATCCCTTTCCCTTCCCCCATCTGACAGTGCCTTCCTTCCCACAAATTACCTTGTATTTGTTTTGTATTTCCTTTTTTACATACTTATATATGTACATGTTATCCTCTCTCAATAAAGTGTAAGCACCTTGAAATTATCATTTCATTTTTATTTTTGTATTCTTAGCACCTGAGAATACAAGCACCTCTGCTTGACACAGAGTAGGTGCTTAACAAATGTTTGTTGATGGACTGATATTTCACTCAAAATGTATTTACATATCCTTACAAACATTTTTAATTGAAGTGGCTATAGTGAGTTAATTAATAATTGTGCTCCAGTCCTCAATCTCTGGAGATCAATCTTGTACCAAACCCTGAGGTGAGGGTTCTAGACTTCAGCATCCTCAGGGGGAAGTCTCTATCCAAGCCTTAAGAGATCTCATAGAAAAAGAGGTGTTTATGGCCTTTTGAAATTTCTCCAAAATCTTCAGAACAGAAATAAAACTCAGACCATCTAGGACCTCATTACTCAGGGTAAACCATCTATAACGAAGTGATACTACTCTTTATTTATATGGTAAATGTATGCTCCATAGAGGTTTTTTCTTTTTTTAAATTTTTTTCAACATTCATTTTTAAAAATTTCGAGTTCTAAATTCTCTCCCTTCTATTGCTCCACCCCAACCCACTAAGAAGGCAAGCTATATATCTATTATACATGTAAAATAATGAAAAATTTACATATTATCCACGTTGCCAAAAAACACAAAATGAAAAAAAAATAAAACAAGAAAAATAAAGAAATTGAAAAAAGTATGTTTCAATCTGCACTGAGTGCATCACTGGATGTAGATAGATTTTTCATCATGAGGCCTTTGGAACTGTCTTGGATCAGTGTCTTGATAATCAAGTAGCTAAGTCTTTCACAATTGATCATCATTACAATATTGCTCTTACTTCAGAAAAAAATGTTCTCCTGGTTCTGCTCACTTCATTTTTCCTCAATTAATACAGTTCTTCCCAGGTTTTTCTGAAACCATCTTGCTCATTATTTCTTATAACACAATATTCTATCACAATCATATACTACAACATCTTTAGCCATTCCCCAATTGATGGGCATCCCCTCAATTTCTGGAGGGGGTTTGCCTCTACAAAAAGAGCTGCTATAAATTTTTTTGTATAGGTAGATCCCTTTATTTTTCCTTTCATTTCTTTAGGATATAGATCTCATAGTAGTGTTAAAGGGTATGTACAGTCTCACAGCCCTTTGGGTATAGTCCCAAATTGTTCTCCAGAATGTTTGGACTGGTTCACAACTTACATAGAGTTTCAAAGAAGCTTAGAATTGGAAGAGAATCCAGAGGCCATAGGGTCTGATCTCTACCCAAAGCATGAATCCTATCTATGACACCCCTGACGAGTGGTCATCCAGCACCTAAGTGAAGACTCCCAGTGATAGAGAACTCCAAGGAGCCCATTCCATTTTGGACAGCTCTAATTATTATGAGTTTTTCCTTATGTTAACCTGAAGTATGCCTCCCTATGAGTTCTACGCATTGGTTCCAGTTCTGTCCTTAGGGAACAAGTAAAACATATCTAATTTTCTTTACATTGTCTTCTCTTCTCTAGGCTAAACATTCCCAGCTTTCCCAAATGATCCTCATATGACACAGTATCTACCCCTCTTACCATCCCAGGTACTTTCTTCTAGTCATCTTCCATCCCTTGAGATTCATCATCGAGAAATGGACACAATATTCTAGACATGGTCTGATTAGAGCAAAGAACAGTGGTCTTATCACAATATCCAACATTTATATAAGTACATACTACGTGCCAGGCACTGTGCTAAGCATTTTACATGTATTATTTCATTTGATCTTCACAACAACCCTGGGATGTAGATGCTATTATTATCCCCGTTTTACAGATGAGGAAACAGACAAACAGAAGTTAAATGACTTCTGCCTTGCTATTGATTCTCCTTTTGTTAGTGCAATCTAAGAATACATTCCTCCACTCTAATGATCTCTATGTGCGGTGATGACCCTAGGTTCTCAAAGGCTATGCCAGAGTTCAGAGTCTGTTAGGCACTATCCTAATGGAAAGTCTTCCATATTGGGCATGTTATCTCAGGACCACCTTTACTAAGTTTAGAGACTTAGTGTACTGCAGTAGAAAAAGCATTGGCCCCTACTTGTACAAGGGAATTTTATTTCAAGTCCTGCTTCTGACATTAAGTTGTTTGACACTGGGCATCAATGTCTCTAAGTTTCAGATTAGCTTTCTGACAAGCAGGGAAATGTAGCTGTCTGGACATGAGATATTTTGATTCATAAGCATTCAATGAATCAGTAGCATGCATAAGCACCTGTTGTATACCAGTCAATGTCTAGGAGATAGGGATAAAGACAAAAATGAAACAATCTCTGCCCTCAAGAAGCTTGCGTTCTATCAGGACAAAGAATATGTAAGTCCAGCACTTATATAGGTACGCTCTGGGACTCACTCTTCCAACCCCAACTCCACTGGCAGGTTGGGTCCTCAGACCAAGGCTGTGCTCTATCTTCCCAAAGGGTTCTGGGGCACCCTGAGGTAATGTGAGGCTTTCTGTATACTATTGTTCGAAGCCCCCATCTAGTGCTTTCCTCCCCATACCAATTTATCAATCAACATCTCCTTAATATTAACCAGCAAGTGGTTAGCACTTGAATACCAATTACCCATTGATATTTCTGGAAATCATTAATAATTAATTAACATCAACTAGTATTTACAAAGGAATGTATCTAGAGTCAAAGCACAACTACATTCAAAGTTGAAGGTGCCCTCTCCCTTCCCTAAGCTCACTTGGTGCTTGGGGAGAATAGACTCAAACTCAAAAGGGTTGTTACTAAACATTTACCCTACCATATTTGGTTCTGGGTGAATAGCTGCTGAATGAATAACTCCCCTGCCTGTAGTATATGGTGTCCTAGAGATTCACTGCTGAGATGGGTCACATAGGCTGCTCCCCAAGTCTGTGATAGCTCTTCAGTTTAGCTAAAGCTGAACCTGTCACCACTACCTTTGATGGCTCCTCCAACATTTCAAAGGTCATGAGGGTCATGGCCTGGTTCATTCTATATACTAAGAAGAGGAAAGAACAAATGCAAAGAGGCAAAGAAACAGAGATGTCATATACCCATTGCTACATATTGGGCTGAATGGGAAGGGCAAGCCATTGATTGTACCACTATAAATCCTTAGAGGTTTTCAGCAGTTCTTGACTCAGTCACTACCAGAAAAGAGAGAGGTCAAATCCTTCCACTGGAGCACATTCAGTTCTAACTTGGTGAGTAATTAGAAGGCCTTTCTTTACTACACAGCAAAGCAGACAGAGGATACTTGCACATCCTCTAAGCTGGAGCACAGCCCCTCTATCACAAATAGTCATTAGGCATTTCCAGAAGCCGGCTCCCCACATCCCTCACATGTGTTGGTGACCTGCACAGCTCTTTTTGCATGCTCTGAAGACTAGGCTCATTTCCTTCCCTTATTACTCAAGTAAATCCAAAGTAATCTGATGGGAAAGCACTCATAGCTGGGGAGGAGGTGGTGGCAATGCTGGGGCTTATCAGGAGAGATCTCATTTGGCAGGTTATACTTGAGATGAGGTGAGTTTTTACTGTTATAACACCAGGCCTGCTCCCTAAGCAACTTTAACCACAGAACCCCTGAATTTCAGAGTTAGAATGGACTTTAGAACTCATCAAGATCAGCCCAGTGATACCCAGAAACCTGATGAGACTTTGTTAAAGTCACACAACCAATTTTCACATATATGTGTGGTGAGTTAAAGTAATCAAAATGGTGAGAGGGACCAAGGTAGAGGTTTTTCTTTGCTTGTTTTTGCTTTTTTAAGTGGGGGCAGGAACATTTATGGCCCTTTCTTCAAAGATGCTCTACAGTGGCATTCCATTAAAGAACCTTAGGGAACAAGTGAGACTGAACTTCAGTATTCTTGAGCTCCTGGCATCAGGAGGCCAGCAAGGGGGAAGCACAATTATGTTTGGAACTGCAAAGAGGTATAAAGATGACTGGTCAGGGTTTGATTGTCACCAGTAGGAGTTAAATGGAGTTGGAGTTAAGCATACTTGCCACTGCTTTGGCTTTTCCATTTATAGCCTCTGCAGTAGAGAGGTTTAGCACAGCAGTCTGCCTTTCACTGCATGTGATTGATATTAAAACAACCATCAGGGCTTTTACTAGCCTAGAAGCTCTGGAAATCTGTGGCTTTTGATTGTTCTGGGAACCTTTAGCTTCCCACTTCTGGGAAGAATCCCCACCCAAATCTTTAACGCACTCTGGGTTTCATCAGTCACACTGAAGAGCAAATGGTGAAAAAATTTGAACTCAGAATCCCAGAAGCAGAGTAGGAAGGTACCTGATAATCTATCTAGTTCAAAGTATATCTGAACAAGAACTCCAACTATAATAATCCCTTAGCAATTTTCAGTTCATTAAGAAATAAAATGAGTGTAAATGACCCAATGAGTGACCCATTGTCACTTTTCCCTGGCAGAAAATGTCATGCTATTCTTTAATATAAGAATATATTCAGGGATAGGGTAAATAGCGTGATAAGGATAGTAAGGAAAAATAGGAAGGAGGGAAATATTCACCAAGTAATTATAACTTTGAATGTGAATAGAATACATTTACACAGAAAATAGAAATGGATAGTAGATTAAAAATTTGAATCAACAATATGTTTCTTTCAGGAAACACAATAAAAACAAGAGATACACACACATAAAATAAAGGTCAGGAGTAGAATTTATTATGTAAAAAAAAGCAAGGACAATAATCATTATTTCAGACAAAGCTAAAGCTAAAATTGATTTAATTAAAAGAGAAAAGTAGGGAAACGACACTGTATCATCAATATTATTCAGCATTATTTTAGACCATTTAAAATAACTAGACAATATAAAATACCTGAATATACCTGCCAAAACAGCCATAGAAGTTACATTGGAGTAATATTTATTGTTCATGGGTAGATGAAGCCAATATAATTTTTAAAATGACAATTTTACCTAACTAATCTATTTATTCCATGCTATCCCAATTAAATTACTAAAAAAATTCTTACTAAATTAGAAAAAATAATAGCAAAGTTCATTTGGAAGAACAAAAGGTCAGAAATTTCAAAGATACCAGTGAAAAAAGATGTAAAGGAAGGCGATTCCGCAGTATTAGATCTCAAACTATATTGTAAGGGGAGAAAATTGCAAAGTGCAAATTAGATAATTTCAATTATTTTCAGTTAATTTTTTTTGTATAAATAAAAACAATTTAGACAAGAATAGAAGAAAAGCAGAAAATTGGGAAGAAACTTCAACAGATAATCTCTCAAATAGGATTTGATTGTGTTGGAATACTGCTGTGGTATAGGAAATGATGAACTGGTTGATTTAGAAAAACATGGAAAGACTTGGACCAATGAAAGAAGGTACTATCTACCTCTAGAGAAAGATATGCCAAGTGGGAATATGCATAGTATGTTTTTACATCTATGTTTATGAGTATATATGTGTATGTTTATAGATCTCTATGTATATGTATATGTATCTCCAATTAATTGTAACCTTTTTTAGAGGGGGAGGGAGAGAAAATAAAGTATATAGCAGAGAACAAAAGAAAACCTAGAAGGAAGCAAAGAAAAACTGGGTTGCCTTGAAAACAATGTGTAGTATTTATTACATAGGTTTTCTTTTTTTTTTTTTCTTTTTGGAGGAAGGAAGGCAGGGTTATTGGGGGTAAGTCGACTTGCCCAAGGTCACACAGCTAATCCGGGTTAAGTGTCTGAGGCCAGATTTGAACTCAGGTCCTCCTGACTCCAGGGCCAGTGTGCCACCTAACCATCCCCATAGGTTTTCTTGAAATGGAAATTTGTTGTTTTATGTTCAGTCCTCTCCTATGTTCTACTGTGTACATGGAAATGCATTTTTTTCTTTTTTCATTTTGTATTTAAGTTTAAAATAAATTAAAAATTTACCAAAAAAAAAAAACCCCAAAACCCCAACAACAGAATAAGGTATCTATGATACACTAGGAGGTACCTGCCCACCCATTCATACCTTCCTCATCCGGAGAATAAGGAGGTTGGACTAGATGGTCTCTTGGGTCTCTTCTATGATCCTATGATCCCTTGTCATGCCCAAACTGAGGCTTCTGGACTGGTCAGGTGGACAAATCAGAAGACCTGGTTTCTTGTTCTGTCTCTCTCACTTATTAGTTATGTGACTTCAGGCAAGTCACTATCTCAATTTCTTCATCTGTGAAATGGAAATGATCATACTTGCCCAACCTATCTTGCCAAGTTTTGATAAAGTTCAAATCAAATAATGTATTTTCAAAGAGTATTGGTATATGAAATGGAAAAAAATTACAGAATTTAAAACCATAAATGCATGAGTTAGTAAGAAAATGACACATGAAGAACAGAGAGATATAGGAGAAATTGTAGAATTTTGGCTGGAAGGGCTACCTTAGTGACACTTTGTAGATGAAGAAATTGAGCTATTAGAAATTAAAGAAATTAAGTGACTTGGCACACACCTAGTAAATTTCTGATTCAAGATGAATCCAGATCTTCCTGACTCTAGGTTCAGTGCCCTGTCCACAACTACCACACACACACACACACACACACACACACAGAGTGACTGGGTACCAGCAATACCAATCTCTTACTGCACTGTCATATTAAAACATGGGGCCCAGCTTGCTTAGCCCTAGCATTTTTTTTGGAGGGGGGAAGGCAAGGCAATTGGCATTAAGCGACTTGCCCAAGGTCACACAGCTAGTGTGTCAAGTGTCTGAGGCCGGATTTGAATTCAAGTCCTCCTGACTTCAGGGCGAGTGCTCTATTCAATGCGTCACTTAGCTGACCCAGCTCTAGCATTTAAAACTTATTGTTGGATTTTGCTTTTAAATTTTATAGAGATTTTGATGATGCTGGGGTATTTTTATCATTGGAGATACATCTATGGCTGAGACCAGTGCTTCCTTCTGTTAATGCTATTAACTTCCATGATTTCAACAATCTGATCTTTATTGAAGCATTGACTCATTCATCTAGTATTTATTGAGTACCTACTATGTATCTAGTATTAGGCTAAAAGAAGCCTATGATGTGGTCCCTGCTCTCACAGGATTAAAGATTTAGTGAGGGAAACAAAACTAAGATGTTTTTAATTTAAATTTAAGATGAAGGACTTAAATGATAAAAGATAGCACAAGGAGATAAATTATGTAACTAGACATCCAAATAGAAGGCCCTTTATTTAATAAGGACTCAGTATTCTTGTTTAATGGTGTATCATATTACTAGTGTAAATAATTTGTATTTTGAATTTACTTTGACTATTGTATTGCAAAGTCAAAAGTGTCTTGCACTAGGGAGTCAGGAAATTCAGGTTCTAATCCGAGCTCTGCTACATTCTAGGTCTCTGGGCCTCAATTTTCTCATCTGTTAATAAGAAAGCTGGACTAGATCAGGGGTTTTTAACCTAAGGTCTGTGAAGTTGTAGGCTTTTTTTTTTTTTTTACATTTTGATAACTTTATTTAAAAATAATTAGTCTCCTTTGTAAGCACATATTTTTTTTGCATTTGGAAATATTATTCAGAGAAGGGGTGCATAGACATTACTAGTCTGCCAAAGGGGTCCACAACACACGCAAAAAAGGTTAAGAATTCCTGGACTAGCTTATCTTTATAGACCAGTAAGCTCTAAAATTTTGCAATTCAATGATTTCTCCTATACTCTTCCTCCCCTTACTGGTCCCTTCTGCACTAACCTATAGGCCCTTTCTATTGAAATGAGCTCAGGCAAGCTTCATGCTCTGGGGTCTTGCTTTGTCTGCTTTTCAGAAGTGACTGGAGAGTTCACTTTAGGCCTCTGTTCAATGAAATGAAATTCGATTTACCTAGATGGAAGGTTCTTCCTCTTGCCCTTTCCAGGCAGAATCAATCTAATTAACATGATCATCCTTCCAAGCTGTCTTTATCCCTTTTCTTATTTCTACTGAATTTAAAATGTGTTTGTGGTGAGGTGAAACGTGGGGCAGGTGATGGTACTTTTTTCCCCTAAGGCATAAAGGGACTAGGGTAGCTTGCAAAGATTTTTCAGTATAATCTATGTTTAAAATAGTTCTCTTGGGATGGAACTTCCTTTGGAAGTAAGGATTGATTGACACAAAACATCCAGCCCAAATCTCTATAATAACACTTTAATTCGCTGGCTTTCGTAAGGATCTAATGATATAACCTATGGGAAGCACTGTATAAATACTAGTTATTGTTATTATTACTAATTATTATTTAAGTATGACTGATTATCACTAATATCAATAATTTTCTTACTATATATTAGTTTTTAGAGCTGGAAGGACCTTAGGGATCATTTGATGCAATCCTTGTGTTTTATTGATGAGGAAACCAAGCCTCAGAGAGTTTTGTGACTTGCCCAAGGTCACACAGAAAAGTAAAAGTGTAGGAGAGCTGAGATTTGAACCCAGGCCTTCTGATCTGGAATATTGTCTTACATGGAGTAGACACTTCAAATACATTGTCTCTTACCACTAAAGCTGCTAGTGCCCCAGGTCACCTTAACTCAGTTCCCATCATTCTCTGGAGGAAGCAGAGAGGAAATATGAAGGATCCTGGGGAAAAGATAGGGGAGGGAGTCACCAGCAACATGGACATGAATAGAGTATGGGATTAGAGTAAATGATCAATAAACTAACACTTATTAAACAATACTACATGCCAGACACTGTATTACTTAAGCACTTGGAAGAAGAAAACCAGTCTCTGGCCAGAAGGAGTTGCAGACTAATAGAGAAGACAATATTTACATGTAGAATACAGTCAGAGTAGATGGAAAGTATCCTTTGAGGGTTAGGTACTAGCATCGGGGTGGGACCAGAAAAGGTATCAGGCACTGTGCCAAGCCCTGGAGATGCAAAGAAAGGTCAAAGATAGTCCCTTACCTCAGGGAGCTCACAGTCTAATTAGGGGAGATAACATGCAAAAAACTGCACAGACAAAATACAGACAGGATAAATAGGAGATGATAAAGTGAAGGCACCAGCATTAAGGGAGATCGGGAAAGGCTTCTCAAGGAAGGTGGGAATTTAGCTGGAACTTGAAGGAAGCCAAGCTGGAGAGAGATGAGGAGGGGGAGAATTCCAGGCAAGGGGGGCAGCCAGAGAAAATATGACTGGGTCTCTATTACCTCTAAGATCAAACATAAAGTTTCATGTGTGATACTGAAAATTCTTTACAGTCTGGCTACCTGCTCTCTTTCTAGTTCTACATGACTTTAAGAAGCATATCATGCTTTATTTCTCCCCATGCACTATACTCACTTCCATATACTCTATGGCCCAACTATACTTGCTCTTCCTTCCTTCCTTCCTTCCTTCCTTCCTTCCTTCCTTCCTTCCTTCCTTCCTTCCTTCCTCCCTTCCTTCCTCCCTTCTTTCCTTCCTTCCTTCCTTCCTTTTTTTCTTTCTGAGGGAAGGCAAGATAATTGGGGTTAAGTGACTTGCCCAAGGTTACATAGCTAGTAAGTGTATCAAGTGTTTGACGCTGGATTTGAACTCAGGTCCTCCTGACTCCAGGGTAGCTGCTCTATTCACTGCACCACCTAGCTGCCCTACTTGCTATTTCTTAAACAAAATGTTTGATCTCCCTTCTCTGTGCCTTTGTACTGGTGGTCTACCTGCCTGGTATGCCTTCTTTCCACCTTTCTGCTTTCTGATGTTCTTGGCTTCCTCTGAGACTCAGCTCAACCTCCACCTTCTACACCTTTACTGGTACTCCCCAACTCCACAAAAACTTTCCTTTTGAAGGCTTCCTTTCATCTACTCTCTATGTATCTTTTATGTATCTATTAACTTACATGTTATCTCCCCTTAGAATGTAAGCTACCTGAGGGCAGGGACTTTTTTTTTTCTTCCCTTTCCTTGTATAGAATACTTAGAATATTTAGCACAGAGCCTGGCACACAGCAGTTACTTAATACAAGCTTCTTGACTGACCTGAGTTGAACCTTGAAGGAAGCTTAGAGTTCTAAAAGGTAAAGGTTCATAGTAAGAGGGAGTTTATACTAGGCATAGAGGACAACATATGTAAAGGAATGGAAACTAAGATGGAATGTTCTGTATAAGGAATAGGAAGGAGGCTGGTTTGGCTATGAGGTCAAAAGTGTGAAGGTGAGTAAGGTGAAATCAGTGTAGAAATCTGAACTCAGATGATGAGGGACTTTAAAGGACAAACTGAAGAGTTCATACTTTACCCTAGAGGTAATGGGGAGCCACTGAAGCTTCTTGACCAAGAGAATGACATAGCCAGATTGTGTTAGGAAGATTATTTTAGGGTTAGAGAAAAGAAATAAGTATTAATGTAGTGTCCATTACATGCCAGGCATCATGCTAAATGGATTACTACTAGTACTAGTTGTACTATTATAATTTACTACTACTAGTAACAACATTCATATAGTGTTTTCTGCATGCCAGGGTGCTAAGCACTTTACAATTATTATCTCATTTAATTCTCACAACAACCTTGGGAGGCAAGTGCTGTAATTATCTGCTATGCTGTTATTATTATGCTTATTGGCATCTTCAAAAAAGTCTAAGTCAGCATTGTCTCCCTCTTTGCTTGGTGACTTTCATAATGTCCAGAGAAAGACCATTAAAGGATGGAGGAGGACCTTAGGGCCTTCTCTTCCTTCACTCCAAATGCTCCCCCCTCCCCTGCCACAGTCATGAAAGGAGCCTTGGCCCTTAACCTTTTTCATTTTTTCTTTTCCATTCTAGGTAAAGGGAGTTTAGTCTCTGACCTTGGGAGTTCAAAAGTCAGAAAAGTGAGCCACAGGAATTTAGGAGTCAGAATCCAGGCTGGGTGTTGTAACTAACCCAGCACCACTGCAAGGATCAGTCTCCGGGAGGGACCTTCTGTGACCCAGCCCAGCAGAAGGACTCATCTGGAAGCAATGTCTCCCTTTGGACTTAAATTTGGTGGGACCAATGCTATACAGGCATTGCTTTCCCTTTGGCTAAGCATCCTGGAGTTGGCTGGTTAGATGGATATGGGGTGTTAGTCACTGGCTCCTAAAAATGGGGGAAAGGGGAATTTAGGTGGTGGTGTCTTAAGTCAATGATAACAGAAAAGAAATATCTTGGGGTGGCTAGGTGGCACAGTGAATAGAGCATTGGCCCTGGAGTCAGAGTTCAAATCCGGCCTCAGACACTTAACACTTACTAACTGTGTGACCTTGGGCAAGTCACTTAACCCCAATTGCCCCTCCAAAAAAAGAAAAGAAATACCTTGACATCTCAGGGTACTCTAGAATCATCTGAGGCTAAATAGCCTGCCCAGCTCTGAGAGAGTAGGAACAGAGCATATATTACACAAGGAATAACTGAAGGCAGGGGGAAATCAGAAAAGACTTCTTGGAGGAGGTAGCACCTGAGTTGAGCCTTGAAGAAAGACAAAAATTCTGATACATGGAGACAAGAAGTACATGGAGACAGGGGGAATGGCTTGGGTAAAAGAACTGAGGCAGGAGATGAGTATTCATTTCAAGGGAACAGCTAATAGTTTAATTTGGTTCTTACAGTAGTCTAGGTGAGAAGTGATGGGACTCTGAACTGGAGTAGCATTTATATGGGTGGACTGAAGAGACAGATAAGAGAAAGATTGTGATGATAAAATCAACAGGGTTTGGCACTTGATTGGATTGGAGAGGTAAGGGAGAGGGTTGTGAGGAAATAGTCATGAAATGGAAATAATTCTGGGATTCTGACAGTGAAAGGAAGGAAAGTTATAGGAAGTTATCTAGAAGGCTATTGTAGGATCAAGAGAATGTGTTTTTTAAAAGGATCTGATAGACCTTTTATATTTGTAGAGGATGAGGATAGATCTAGCAAATAAAAAGAGATCAAAGGTGAGAGTGAAAGAAGGAAGAAATGATGAGCTGTGTTACCAAAGGAGGCAGGAAAAGATAAATCCAAGGGCATGAGTAGAAGGGTTAACCTTGGCCAGAAATCCCACTTCTTCCTCAGAGACAAGAATAAAGGAGAAGAGGATTGGTGAAGATGTAGTCATGGAGTAGGGAAGGTATAATGGATAAGCCTCGATTTTCTCAGTAAAATGTTAAGATAGTTGAGGGTGTCATTGGGTTTGGAAGAGAAAAGTTATTTGAATCACTCCCAGATGAAATAGTGAATCAAGGATGGATAAAAGGCTTTCCACATATCTCTGATAGCATAGTTGAGATTAGATAACATGAATTTGTGGTGCATTGGTCATCGTGGTGATATGCTTCTTAAATCTCTTGGCATTCAGCAGCAGACAAGGAGGATGGTGGGGGTAATCTAGGTGGAAGATTAACAAGGTAACAATGGGAGGAGAAGAGGGCAAGAGTCAAGGACTGAAGACAATATTTGAATTGGTTAACTATGAAGATTGTAAGGGACAAAAATGAAGACAGGAACAGAGTGACAGACTGGGAAAACAAGAAAAGATGGAAGCAGTAAATGGAAGTAGAAGAGAAATGAGGGAGAGGGACAGAGGAAAGAAAAGGAGATTATGATCAAAAAGAGAAAATTCAGAGTTCAAAATCAAAGAGATGGAACTGTTATGGGTGTGTAATGCCATGCACAGAAGCTTTCCAGAAGAACTGCTACTATGAACAGCTTTTTAAAAGTTCTGATTACTCAGTATAATGATCACTCTATTCCATAACAAAAGCAAAACATCCATGGAAAATCAAGGTACAGCATAATTCAAAATACAGCATTCACCATATTTCAACTTATCACAGAAAATCACAATATAATATTCACTACATAGTCTCAAAGTAAAATAGTCACTCTTAAGTTAATTCAATCAGTCATTTATCAGTAGTATCAAAGTACATAGTCAAAGTCTTCCACTCTTGGGGCAAAGTCTTGATTAATTCAATTAGTCACTAATCAGTAGTCTAAAGTCTTCCACTCTTGGGGCAAAGTCTTCATTAACTCAATCAGTCACTAATCAGTAATAATAGTCAAAACACTCAAAGTACAATCAGTCACTTATTCAGTAAAGTCTTACTAAGTATCATACACAAAATCCTCCATCCCTTAGGTCACTAGTAAACTATAATTCCATAATTACTCAGTACCCAAGGAGAGGTCTTTTCTTCATCTTGACTTGGGGCCTGTTCTCAGATTCCCTGGATCCCCTTCCGTCGTCCCAGATTCTACCTGGATTCAATGGCAGACAGCTCCCAGTTCCTTGACCAGCTCTCTGGGCAGGTCCTGCTCTACACTGGCTTCACAGGGTCTGGTCCATGTCAGCTCCTTCACCATTTCTGCTCCAGGTAATTCAAGGCTCAACCAAGCTGCAAACAAAGTTTCAGCATCCCAGTCATGCTTCAGTCACCTGGGGTCCTAGCTCCTGGCTCCAGATTCTGGATTCTGGATTCCGGGCTCCTGGGCTCATGGGCTCCTGGCTCCTGGCTCCTGGCCTCCAGGCTCCAGGCTCTGGGCTCCTGGGCTCCTGTTCAGAAGAAGCTCCAGCACCACAAGTTCTCAGGACTCAGTTCTCCAGTCTGTCTTCCGTAGCTGTTCTGCCTCCAGATCTTAGTCTCAAGGAAATTCTGACTGTGCCTCTCTGGGGCTTTTCTTATATACACAGAATTACCTACTTCACTTCCTTCTGCCAACCCCTTCCTGTTTCGTCAGTTAACAGGAGACAGGAATTCATACCTTCTGTTCCCCCAATCAGAGGCTTGATCAGTTACTAAGTGTTAAATACCTGCTACTTTTGCCAAAACAAAGGGATCTTCAAATTCATAATTACATTACCATACTGAGTGATGGTAGAAATACCTGTGAATACCCACAGGAGAGTGAATATTTAGGTCATGAGAGTTGAGGAAATTGACAAAATGGGAGATCAGAGTGTTTGGGAATACCAAAGACATGGGGGCAAGGATTGGAATGGAAAGACTCAGCCAGATATGGATCTCCTTGAAAATGAGAGAAAGGATGACATAAAGGCAATGGACTTCAGAAACAAGACTCTGGTCCAGGCTATGTAGATGGATAGAATGAATCTCAGTGGAGGAGGAGTTGTTAAGTCATAGCAACGGAGAATCTGGCAGGGGCATGCCAACTCTTTCTTCTAGCCCAATGTGTCAGGGGACATAGGAGAAGGGGCAACTATCACTGTTGAAGGTAGTCAGTGATTCAGAGTCAGGTTCCTGTGAGTGAAAGAAAAGGAACCATATGAGAAAAGCACCAAACTGGGATGAAGGAAACCTTGTTAATGATGGAGAAAAGTATCCAAGGATCCCAAAGGAAAAGGAGGGAAAGACTGGTAAAGAGGATATAGGGAGTTAAAGAGGCAGGGAGTTTTCAACTTGTGAGATGAGTGACTCAGTCATAGGAATTAGGGAAGCAAGAGGTGTGAATTCCCTAAGGGGCTGCTGAAGGACAGGAAGTTCTGGTTGGTTGGGGCCTCCACCCACCAAAGCACTGTGAGGATGGAGGGCAAAGGGAGTATGGGTGTTCCTTCTTCAAGCACTGGGGAACTGAGAAGTTTGGGCCAATTCTAAGAGCAGATGGGTTTCTATAGTTGTTAAATGGATCTTCCTGTTCAGCCTGTCTCTCCTTTCCCTCTGTCCTCCCACCACCTAGCCAGTTTGGGTGTATCAGGCACCTGCTAGAGAAGCTGGCCAGGCTGAGTGACTTGCCCATGACCACAGATTTGTAAGCATGGTAGCCAGTACTTCAACATAGATATCTTACTGCTTTGAATACCCTCCCCATCCTCCACCCCCATCCCCTACTGCCCCTCCCCTAATACAACTTGTACATTCTATGATATCTATCTTGACCTTGAACTGGAGCCATGACCTGATCTTGCTAAGGGCTTGAAATCCTGACTATTTTTGTTGCTCAGGAACTATGTTTTCATTGATGTAGAGAACTTCCCAGTGAAGAATCTCTCTCCACTTGGATCTGCATCTGTTTTGAAACTTAGTGTTGGAGTTTCCTGGGGCACTAAGAGCTTAAGTGATTTGCCCAGGGTCACATAGCTAGTATATGTCAGAAGCAGGACTTGAACCCAGGTTTTCTTGACTCAATGGTCCTAATACCATGATACCTCCCCCAGAGCATGCATTATTTCACATTATGTTTCTTTTTTCTGAATATAAAGGAGGAAATCCTCAGGGATCCCTCAAGGTACTGTAGAATAGGAAACAGCTCAGGAAATATAACAGAAGCGAATTGAAATCCCTCGGAATAAGTCATTTCCTATTTATTTTTCAGGAATATAATTTAGATAATGTAAGCATCCTGTTGCCTCTGTTCCTCCTCACTGGGCTCTGCAGTTCTTGGCTCTCATAGCTAATAAGAAGTGATGGGTCAGGCAGAGAGGTGGTCAGCTACTGCTCAGTGTGCTTGGTTTGAGGCTTCTGGGACTAATTTAGAGGCAAGGACAAGTGGATCTGAGGAAGCCGCCTCAGTAAGAATCTGTCACACAGACTTGGACTTCTGGGGCCTGCAGTCCCCAAGTGCACTAGCTGCATATAATATTGCCTTTCTGGGAGAGGGTACTGGCCGCAGGCCCAACTCTGGCTTCCTTTGCTAGGCTCACAATGGTGGCATTCTGTACTTGTGGTTTTTACTAAGAATGAAAACCAAAAGTTTTAATCCTGAGCAAGCTTCAGCCAGCCCTGGGCTCTCATCACTTTCCAGGGTACAAATAGTACCTTTTCCCTTAATACAATTTTTAGTGTCCCTGGCAGGGGGATAGCCGCCAGCTGTTTCCTCCCTCTCTGAATGCTTTGCAGGAGGCAGCCCAGCCAGGGAACAGGCTGCTCTTTGGCACCAACCTATCTGACTTCCTGCTTGCTTCCAGAATGCTTCACAACGTGGAAAGTGGATGGGGACAGGGTACCATCAGGCAGTCAGCAAACCCCCTTTCCTAAGCTTTTGATTCTGGAAACCAAACAAGTTTAGGAATGCCTGTCAGGGTGTGCCCATCTTTAGCCAACATGGAGATGTGTCTTAGTAACACATGGATGAACCTTTTTGTATTCTAACTGCTGGATGGGGAATAATTGGCCCTTGCCTCATCTCTTCACCCATCCTCTTTTTGTTACCTTCTGTCTTTCCTTTCTTCTCTCTCTGCCCCCCAGCCCCTCAGGTAGGAATGCCCAGATTAGGGGAACACCTTGGATGTAACAGACTCTGCAACCTCAGATGATACTAGGTTATTGAGAGGACCATGCAGCTCCCTCTCTCCCTACTGTGCTGATTACTCCATGGGCAGCTAGCCAAGTGATCAATTTAACTTCGGATCACTGATACACAGACTGAGATTATCAAGCTGTTTGTCCTGCTAGCTGTTCTTACATGATTCTGCTTGCAAAGACATTCGAGATTTAAGATTCTAGGGACTTAGCTTCATCTTCCAATGGCTGGAATTGATAACTGGTTGTTCCTTAGTGGATACCCTGCTACTTTATTAACTTTCCCCACTTGGAGTCAATAGTACAAAGATTCTCTGAAGGCCTCTGCAGTGCCATTTTAATGTCCATGGGGTAGCAGCATTCTTTCCTCTACGCTCTAAGACCCTGGGTTAGCCGCAATACAACCCTGGGGCTGAGAGACCACCAGACCAGGCTAATGGTAGAAGGACAGGTCGGCTTGCCTATATGTGAAGTGAACCAGATTGGTGGATGAAATGCATGCATATTTCTTCACTGAAGAAGCTGTGAAAGTGATAAAACTGGGTTGTTTTGCAGTCCAGGGAAGGTGAAAAAATGAGGTAAAAACACTGGGCAAGGAAAATAGAAGTGTACTATGCAATATTTGAGGGAGAAGAAAATAAAAACAAAAGAGTTGATATTCTATTCAAGAGGTGTAGGGAAGTGTATTGTTCAATTTTCGATTATTTAAAAATAATTACTATGATTTGGTCATTTGTTTTTAAATAACACAGGTGGCCTATTGAAGTATAAACTCAATAGAAATAATCATAATGCCTTAAGAGAATCTCTCTTGAATTCTGAGTGTAATTCTTTCACACAGTAGGGGTTATTGAGGGTGATTATCCATTAAAAATGCCAATACTCATACTGCCAGTAAAGAGACAGAAATAGGATTTTAACTAGTGTCCAATATACTGGTTCAGACAGAATGAAACATCACAGGTGGCACTAAAATTAGATTGGGCTGCAGGGTTTGTGCTTCTCTTCCTCTATGATGCCCCCTCCCCACCCTAAGCTCATAAAAATAATTCCCCCCCACCATCCTGACTACCTTGAGAATCACCTGGTAAACCTTCTGCTGAATAGCCCATCACCCTTCATGTCCTGCCAGCAGTCTTGTACCTGCAGGGCATTTATTTTAAGATTGATAGTCTAACAGAGAGAAGAGACAGCAAGATCTATGACATCTTCTCTGTAAAAGAGCAGTGCGTCTCTAGGTCACCCCCATTCCCACTCCCCAACACACACACACACACACACACACACACACACACACACA